>NW_028301602.1:27575757-27878787 GCF_987345545.1 Pholcus phalangioides
ATTTTTTCACTGCCTTTTTTCTTAGTTGTAATACTTATTTTTGAAGACGATATACGCTTGTCAATGCAAAAACAGGAAACTGAATTTCATTTCATAGAAAGAGAGAGAGAGAGAAAAATACGGGTTTCAATTTTTATACTACGTTCCAAATTGGCGTACTAATAAAAAATAAAAGGGGTGTTCCATATTACTCGAATGTACCATATATTACGTGTGCTCATATGGACGGACGTACATCATGCTCATAAAAAGAATGTCTTCGAACCATTTAAATAAGAGTTTCTCTCGACGGGAAACAAACACACACCAGTGAATGGTGGTGTCACACTCTTCAGTGATTCTTGATGCGACTGCCGGCAAACTAATGAGAAGAGCGTTGTATGTGTGTGTTTAAACACAATGTGTCCAAGTCTTTAAACTTAAAACACCGAGAAATTATGACAAAAGAAAAAGAATTACTTTAAGACCTTCCTTTTTTTTTTTTTTTTAACACCGAATATACTCTCTGTTCTCTTACTTGGGTAGGGAATCCCTTAAGAAATTGTTTAGTTTGCGGGGGTTTTGCAATTTCTCTAATGCGTTTTCGCTGTTGCTTGTCTTGGGAGCACCTTAATAAGATTTTCCGCTAGGACAAGCAGCTTCCCATAATTTGTGATTTTCTCTCTCTTTCATCTCTATTTTATTTATTTATTTATTTATTTTTTTGTTGTGAGTGTATTTGGTTTCTTACGAACGTTTATTCCAAAAAGATAATCCGGATAATATACTCTTCCTGTTCCGTAAATGAATAGCTGAATGTATACTCGCATATTGTGTGATAATGCTAACAATGCTTGGGTTTGTTACGTTTCGCGGAATGGGTTTTATTAGGTTGTTGTGAGTGTTTTTCTTTCAAGTTTCTGACCGAAGAGGAATGGTTTAATATTTTATCTTCATTTTGTTCAATTTTAAGCTGTTTCATCTATACGGTTTGATAGCAAAAAGTAATGTTCTACACCTTGCGTACAAATGCGAATTTTGGGGAAAACAAAAAGAGACTATACTTTTAGCAATCCTAAAATCAAGACCCAAACATTTGTAAAGAATAAAAAAATAGCCTTGTATATTGCAAATAATGCAAAAGAGCGTTGAATATTATATAAATACAGTAAAATATCTATTTTATGGGCAGTTGGGGGACAAAAAAATTATCCTTGAAAGAGGGTTGGCCGCATCAGAGAGGGGCCACTGTTTAAATTGTATTATGTAGTACCTGTATTAACAATAACTGAAATGGTTCTTTACTTGAATATGAATGAAATTACGACAAGATGAGATGCATTTAAAGTCGCGAAAATACATAAATATTACAGGGTTACGAAATTAAAATTACAAAACAAATACTTTATTATACAAAGTTTACATACCGAATTTACATATTTTGCAAAACTCATTAATCGATGTTTGGTGGGTTTTGCTGAGTATTTTAACTACTTAAAAATGTATTTTAGGCTGTAAGACTAAATCAAATCACTGTCTGTCATTTTATTCTGTCTTACTGTTTATAGAAAAATGTATTTAATCAATGCATTGGAAGAGCATGAACTCAAATTTTACGTTTTTCACTTCATTAGAGGCTTACTGATAGAGAGCGACGATTGTACTAGAGCTGGGCATGTTGAACAGCGTGGAATAATGTGAAATATACGCGAGCACATCCAGCAACACGTGGTTTCAGATTCTAAACGGATATGATAGTTGCCAAATATTAAAGAGTTTCAAGCATACAATTTCATTTCAAAATCAGTCAAATTCAGTATAAAAATTTTGATCCAATCTTAAACTTTTTGCTGTCAAATTGCAATTATTGGTGTCCGTTCAGGGATTTTAGTCCAATAGAACGAATGATGGAAATGATGTCATGTAATCAATGATGTCATCTCATCTTGTCATGATTGTATATGAGGGTGACCGTTAAACATAGGTTTCAAATGCATTATTTTAATGTAATGCTTTTCCGGAAAATTCTCATTTGGCCGTAAAATGGGGATCACCCGCATCTTAGAGGTGACCTTCCGTTAAGAAGAGTTTTGATGTAAATAATAGAATATATACAGGGTGCATAGCAAACAGGTGATAGCGCATTTTACTGGCTAACCGTTGATCTTAGGGGCATACTTCCAATTAGAAAAAAAGTTTCCAAATAACGCATAGTTTGCAGATATGTCACAAAAAACAGCGTTAAATGCGAGCAAAACAGGTTTTCCCACATTAGAGTTGCTGTTTCTCCCCAAAATTTCCTCCGTTTTTGAATCCGAATATCTCAGTGAATATTGCCTTGGAAAACCGGAATTTTTTTTTTGATAGCATCAGGAGAGGCAGGGCAAAAACCTTCTCAAAAACATCACTCTTCCACGGCTCATTCGTGTGAATTCTGACCACGAAGTCCTGATGACGGCTCTCCATTGAAGAGCCGAAACGCGTCGACCATTCGACCAATTGAATTTATTTGTCTTAAAAACGTGGCAATTTTTGTATAAAATAAAAACCTTCTAATTGGGTTTTAGGGAGCATGGGGACTGTATAAAAAGTTAACTTTTTAATTTAATAACTCTACAACCCCTTGAAATATGAATGACATATATCTGAATATACTATACGTTATTTGGGAACATTTTCTATTATTTGGGAACATACGGTTCGCCAGTAAAATGCTATGCCTCCTGTTTGCTATGCACCTGTAATTGTAATTTAATGCATTTATGTATACAATATTTAATGTGAGACGAGAGTGGCACGGGACAACACAAATGCAACCCAAGTGGTAATAAATTTCTGGTCGCGAGATGTTAATGGTTCTCTCTGGTTGTAGCATGTAATGTTTTTCAATTCTTTTTCCATCTCATGTTGATATACGTGTATTTTATAGCATATGTAATTTTATAACGTACGTAATTTTATAACATACGTATTTCATAACATATGCAAAATGTAGATACAGATTATAAATAATATATAATTTGCGATACAAGCTTTTTCTGAAATTCTGTTGTAAATAAGGTGCTGAAATGATTGTTTAAGACAATACATGAAGCAATATATACAAATATCCTCGTCAGCAATATACGGTATATATTGATGGAGGTGTGCGTGGGACATATCTCACAGATAATATAATGCATATAAATTCGAATATTAATAAAAGGAAAATATAGCTCTATAGATGTGTAAGCTAAACATAGGTTAAAAAAATATATTGAAAAGTAATAATGACACAAATATTCGAAAGTTGTGCGATGCTGTATGTATAAACTTATGAGGAAAATATTTGAGTGAAAGAGGAAGATTTTATGATTGTGTGTCAGTGTTGTGTTTTACGTATGTTTTAATTTGATGCAAGAATGCAAACCTCAGGGGAACTAAATTTCTACTTGCGAAATATATTAATGATGCTTTCTGGGGTGAGATTTTTTCTTTTTGTTTGGAAGAAACAGAACCTCTGTATGGCGAATCGGGCGAATCATGCTCTCCAGGCCGGGGTAAAGTATCTCATACATTTTGACAGCATTAATTTAGTGCATGATTTTCTATTTGAAATTTTTTTTGATGGAAACGACAGATGAATGTGAGATGGCTGGATGACAGATGATGGATGGGATGAAATTACCCATCCTATCTGATGGAATTTATTTTAAGGAACGAAAAAAAAATCGGACCGTTTTTGGCACGTTCTAGAAGACCGTCAAACACCGAATATCAACCTATGGTTTTCTTCAATTTATGCTTTCAAGATATCGCTACAAATTGGCGACCCAATCCGAATCTCTTATCTTTTAGACAGAAATTCCTGATTCAGAATTGCAAAATAGTCAAACCTTTGATTGACGTAAAGCGTAATCTCTATTGACTTGAAGAATATTTCTACAAGTCTCGGCAACATTATTTCCATTTTTATAAAGAAAATGATAACGTCAAGTTCCTAAAACTCAAGTTTTATCCTGCCATATTGAATACCTTTAAAAATGTCAAAAATACCCCGATTATCATAAAAGCCACACTGTATATTTTTTGGGGGTCTTCGCATTACAAACAAAATATTTATTTAATCTTAAAAAATATACATAAATAGTAGCTGAGTTCAGACTGGAGTCTATAAAAAACTAGAAAATTTTACAACAGATTAATATTATTTATTTACTTATTTCAGAAAACTTTCGATGTATGTACTGTAGGTATTTTATAACTGTTTAGAATGATTCCCCTCAAAAGAATTATGGGTGCAAAAGATGTATGGCTTCGTTTCTGAACGTATCGATAGAGCTATACACGAAAACATATTTCGGCTTGAAATTACGGATCCGGGCGTCTATTTCCCCGGAGCTCTAATCTCATATAGATTATTGAAGAGCCTGGTTGCTGTGTTTGAAGTATTTAATGTTTACTCGATAACACAACACCACCGCTATCTCGTTGATTTCCGCGAAATCTCGGCGAAAATTCGTCGAGTCTTTATCGTTTCCAGTCTGGAGCCATCAGTTTTAAGGGCATTATCAGAATACGTCGGTATAAGCATCGCATAATCGGATAAGACGTCGCCGCCCGGGAGACGTCATTTCTACTTTTGCTTCTTGTGGTAATTAGCATCTGCCCGACGAATTTATAATCACCGCAGCCATTTCCCCCACATTTCTCAAACGTGGTCCCGGGGTGATGTCATCGGGTGTTTAGTCCCCCAGTAATTTCAAATGTCTAATGCCGCGGCATAAACTTTGGCGGCTATTAACATAGAATTCCGTTCGAAGGGAATGCTGTGAGCGTAGAACGAAAGGTTAGCGTCTGTATAAGTATATATGTGTGTGCGTGTGTTTACGCTGTAGGCGTGGATGAAATGCTCGGACGTTGCCACCATCTCATCGTTAAAGCTCTGTATCCAATCTTACTTCGACCAACGGACGTGTGTACAGCAAAGTAGCGAAATGAAAATGATTTGTTTGCTCTCCATTAGTTCTGGACCAGAGAACACATAGCCAATATCACAAGAGGAACGTGAAAAGACTGATCAGTTCAACACAGACGCGTGATAAATTAGAGAAGTCGGTCATTTGTCGCTTAGACGTTAACAGGCAAACGACGTTTCATTAGGTAAACGGATATTAGCTCAGATCACTAGAGAAATCACTTTCTCTCTCGGTGAGAGTGGTTATTGATACCGGCATATATATACATACATACATACAACCACCGGAAGAACGGTTCAGGCATTTTACACGTTGTACGTACATAAATATATACTACCTTATATCCTACTCTGTGTTGTTCCCTGGTTTGTTGCCAACGATTTTTTTTTGCTTTGTAATGTCTATCATTAAGATGGTTCCTGAGCCATATCTTCATCAAGTGATCGATTATATTTGCCCTAATTATTATGGTCTATAAATAAAATATGATCGAAAGTAGAAAACTGATGATTATGCAGAAATAGTGCGTTAAGAATTTGGTAGAAATGGAAATCTGAGATGAAATCCAGCATAATCTGTGTAATGAATGATAATTATTCGGATTTTTTTTGCGCATCTAAGGAGATGGCTGCAAACCAATTGGCGTTGAAGTATTAACTTTAATTCTGGGTCATTTCTAATATTATCGGGCCTATTCTAGCATTGGTATTTATTTTCTGGAAGTGATTGTGTGCTTAGATAACTGTTCCGAAGCACTTAAACGAAGATCTGTTGGTCAAACACCAAAGGAACCAATGGTTCCCTTAGATATCAAATAGCTGCTCGCTATATTTTCAATTCAACCTTCCAGCTAGCGCGACCTCTATACCAGGTCGCGAGTATTTCCCAGATATGCTAATGTAAACTACAAATTTGTAAATTCCAGAAACTAAAATTTTGGTATGATTAGTTTATGGCTAATAAATACAGATTATATAAATAAAAATAAAATTTATTTTACATAAAAGTGTGCGGCTTTTCTGCAAAACTCATAAGCTACCCAAAAAGCACAAACGCTAACATCTACTACTACCTAGCCGTACAAAATGCAACTGGCACACATTACTCTGCGCAATTGAATCGGTACATGCTGGAATATGTGTTCTGAGTGTATGTACGTATATATGGCTCCAAACGTATGTTGTCAGAGTCGTGCTTGTTTCGTGTTCTTGCTGGTACTACCATCTGGCTTCTATCATGTTGAAAGTCTGCCTGCTCTCTGCGGAGAGACTTTTTTCAAATGAGAGATTAGCTCGCATTCACTCCTGGAAGTTGGAAAACCAGAGAAAAAAAAACGCTGACATTTACGAGCCTTAATGTAATCGTGATTACTGCAAGCCGCTATAAAGCACCAGTGAAGTACCACCGAAAAAAAACCTCTGGGCAGCTAAGGGTTTGAGTAAGAAATGACAGAAAGTTAAAATTACACTGAATACAAATCTCCAATTCAAACCCCCTCCCATCCTGTTTGACTTAAGGACCCAAGCCACCCACCCACCCGTTGGGTCACAAAGATGTCATTACTGGTAAGTCGCTATTGCTGGTATCAGATTGAAGGCTTTCCTGGGATGCAAACCCCTGAAGATAATCGCAAGACCACATAACATCAACTATGAAATGTTATGTATAAATGTGAAAGCGTGTATGTATGTATGTTTGTTTGTTTGTTCTTCATACAAATCCACACCGTTGATCGTATCTCTCCAAATTTTTTCAAGGATTCTTCGCTAATGTGTGGAAAAAGCCGAATACATATTTCCTGTTAAAATATTACTCGAAAATACCTTTTTTTCACGTTTTCCATTTTTCAATCAGATGCAACAATTTTTCCCCAATTTTTTTCCACACGAAACACGCGCATTTTAATGGGTTTTCCATTGAAATTTGAATTTCAAAAATCGGTTAACAAATAGCAGAGTCAAAAAAATTGGTTTTTGTTCCACATCAAATCTTAATTTATGAGTACAAATGTTGCTTTGATCAAAGCTTCTTTTTTTTCGGTGCGTGCACAAGTGTTGCTGCGATTGGCGTATTTTTTTTACAAGTGTAATTGCATTTACAAAATAATTAATAAAAACAAATAAATTTTTGAACTTTCAGATTATCAAATCTCATTGTCAAAGATGACATCAATTACTCAAACATTATTGAATGACTTTTTTTCAGATGAGACAGGAAAATACCGCTAATTGAGCTATACATATATAATTCTTTCATGGGGCGGGCAACGTCGCTAGGTATCAGCTTCTTTTATAGTCTTCTATAACAAAGGGATACAAATCAAATAATAAGTAAATTTATTGTAATTCAAAATATCCTATTTGTTTAGCGTACATCCAAATATTGGTATCGTTTGTTTAACTTTCCTCAGAATAATTCTTATAAGAATCAAAAGATAGAATAAAAACCAAAATAAGTTATTAGGTAATACAAGCTTTCCGGCATGCAAAACTTTGAAGATAATCGTACGGCCACATAACATCTCAAGTATGGAACGAATTTTTATTAAAAAAGAATAGAAAGCACGCAATGAAATACGAAGTACAGATGACTAGATACCAAGCGAAGATAATTGGAAAGAAAAGTCACATTCTTCTGTGGGGGATCGAACTACCAACGTCGAACTTTCTGGGCGAGTTCTCTTCCATTAAGCTACAGAGGACAGACACTGTGTTCCTTTGGTTCACACTTTGTTTGTTTCGTTCTATGTTGCCATCTGTTGCTGAGACTGTCTATTGCATAGTCCCGTTCAGCCTAAAGAAACACAACGATCTTAGAAAAGAAAACGTCTGTCCTCTCTAGCTTAATGGTAAAGCACCTACCATTAAGCCTACCACCTACTATCTGTAGCTTAATGGTAGAAAAAGCGAGGTTGGTGGTTCGATTTCCCACAGAGGAATGTGACTTTTCTTTCCAATTATCTTCACTTGGTATCCAGTCATCTGTACCATATCGACATTTATTGTGACCTTTTCGAGTCAGGGTCACACCACCACGTCAGTCATCATACGGAAAACTAGATGTGTGTGTGTGCGCGTGTGTTTCTATCTGCTTCTATAGCTTAGTACTTGAGCACTCGTCCGGCATACCAGAGTGAGTGGATTCGAGTCCCCCTGTAGGCGGTGATGAATTTTTCTCTCCAAAATATCAACATCTCTCTCTCTCTCTCTCTCTATATATATATATATATATTATATATATATATAGCCATTTTCCCATACATTTTGTATTAAATAGTCAAAGGGGTATCTTCCTCTGCAAATAAGAGTCTATTGATTCAAAATACCCCATTTTTTTAGCTTTATATCCAAATATTCGCATCGTCCATTTAACTTTCTTCAAAAGAATTCCTATAAGAATCAAAGGATAAAGTAAGAATTTAAGAATAAGATGGAAGGGAAGAGAAGTTAATGGTTTACCTATATCCCATTACTATTTTCATCTTATTTTATTGGAATCAGAGGATTGAAAAAAACCCAAAATCTATCTTTTCCATTTCTCATTGTTTCATACATTTTTATTCCTTTTTATTTTCAATTTTTTTTTAAAACAATTAATGAAGTTGGATTTTCTTTCTCAGAATTTCCACAGAAAATTTCTGATTCCATCTGAAAACTTTTCCCCTTCAAAAAGTGGAGGTAATTTTATTTTTTTATTTTCTTTGTAATGGACTGCGGAGGGCTATTATCATTGATTTTTATTGATTTAAAGGTCACGTATCTTCAAGTTGATCCCGATTCTTCTTCTTCTGATCGACTGATGAAAACGCTATTAAATTCCAATTTCATTAGGTTACTTTGAAATTCGCCTGATATCAATGCCTGCCGTTCCATCACTGATCAGAATGGTTATAATATGGTAAATTCGTTTTTTCAATGTTTTGCAGTCGAACATAGATATTTTGGAGCTCCAGGGGGCAGCAAATATCCGAATTATCCAATTTATCAATATAAGACAACAAAACTTTCATGAACTTAACTTTCTTATGCCGCTCTTTCACTGTTATGTCGCTATAGAAGTTTCGTTTCAAAAAATATCTCGACCTATATGAAATGAAGGCCGTGGGACAATTCACAAAATTACGGAAACACACGATTTTCAGACAGACGTTGCCAAACCACGCTAATTCAAAAGTTTTCTCTTGTATGTACTTAAATAAACTAACAAAGCAAAAACTTGGTTTTGAAATTTCGTTCATTTTCAAAACTAATAATTGATATAATATCCGTAAAAAATACAAGGGTGAAAAAAAAAATATCGATAAGAATCAAATCGAAATGATTTGAATAAATACAACTAGACACGAATACTTGAATAAATCATAGGGAAATAAAATGTCATTTTTTTTAGAATAATTCAAATTTATATTTAAAAAAAATCAAAACTTTAAGCCCCCCCCCCCCGTCCCAATCTATAAACGACACTAAATAATGGAATCACTCATTCGCGAATATTTCTAGGGAAAAAAAATTATTTCGATAATACATATTTCATGGGAGAATATTTTCCTTATTTCTCGAGAATCTTATCTTTATTTCTTATTATTTTCTAAGAAAAGGAAGAAGTCAATTACGTTTTGAATTGTCTTCCGAACTTGTCACTCGAATAACATACGGACTGGAATAATTCTTATTCTGACATTTTAATTGGGTTTTTTTTATATTCTAGAAAGAACATTAATGCACATTTATGATCCATCTTCATCCATTCATCTCTTCAGAATAAATCAAGTACATTTATTCATGACACTCTCCGAATAAATTTATTCCAATTCTACTCGAATTATTATTTTTGAGAAAGGCATGGAAAAAGTATCCGTGACACTCCTGTGAGACATTATTGATACAATTACGAATGATTAATAACGTCTCTATTTTTGGAAATTATGCGTATGCAAATTGGGTTTTTTCTATGTTGTCATTTTCATTGAGACAGCGATGCCACTTGAGAAATATAGAACGTTTTGGTATTTTCGTCGTATAAATTTTCCATTATTTTTTATTAATACCAGTGTCGGCAAGCCTTTGAAAACTCTGGATGGGAGTGGGGAGGGATGACAAAGCATTTTGCATTTTATTATGGTACGGGCAATCTATATTACTTATGTTAGTTAAACTATTCTCGCTTTACATCTATGCCATACGAATAAAATAATTCCCTACGAGCGCATTAGTATCGTAAGTAATTTCTGCAGTATAACTAACCATCATTTTTCAACATTACTAAACCACACATGCACATCGTTCGCATTCCTCTGTTAATTTCTAACGAATTGGCATATGTTGGAATGTGCCTGTACGTGTTGTGAACCTAACATGAAGTTTGTTACTGTTTAATGCTCGTTATGGTTAGTGTTGCCATCTGCCATCAGTTTTTCCAACCATGACATTTTTCAACACTGAAAATCTTCGCATTGTTTGAGCAGTTTCCATCTGTAATCGCTTATTTGCAAGTTTGGAAAATGTATATTTTTCTCTCAATATTATATTATGATATGTAGAAAATAGACGACAGCATCAATAGCTGTGGGTGCTATTTTCTGAAGGTGTCCTTGAAAAAAAATGGCATTGAAATTGGCGCTCAAAAGAGAACATTTCAAGTCTACTAACTTACTCCACAAAATGTGCGAGAATGGGTAGTTTGATCCTTCGAAATTTTATGTGGAATTATTAAAGAAAGTAGAAAGAAAACAAAGAAAACCAACAAACAGCTTTTCCAGACTTTCCGCTGTCATTATAGCGAATGTGTGTTCCGATTTCTATTCATAAATAGCTCACCATAAGTGAATATTTTTTGTACCTTTAGCATTAGCTCTTTGACAAGAATTTGTGAATTACTAGTAATAGCGAGATTCTCGTTATATGCCATACTCATTATAGCAAAACACTCTTTCACTGTGTATTACCATCACCAACGAACGGTTCAAAAGATAAGGGGCGCATAATGTGATGTTTCACCCTGTATATTGTTAGTTTGATCGTTTACTTTCCTTTTATTATGACGTCCTTTCATGTTATTCTATACCCGAATGAAATGTTTTCATGACTGTCTAATTTCCCCAACTAGTTTTTAATAAGTGTCTATTCAATTTTTTTTATCTCTTCAGGTTTCACTATAAAAGAACAATTTTGGTCGTACACGGTATTCTGAAATCTCAAATTATCTACAGAAATAAATTCAAACTTCACAGGGCATCGCTTTAATTAGAAATAATTCTCATATGCATATATATGTATACAAAGAGAGAGCTTTTCCTTGAACTGTTCAATTTCCCGACGACCAAATACTTTATATCCTCGATACCAATGCCCAAAACCCTTCAATGTATGCATCCATGTACGTCTTTTCGTATCTCTTAAGCTCACAAAAGCTAATAAAATTTTCCCCGACTCCCGACAAATATTTGCGAGCGTAGAATCGATACGGTGCTAAGTTATCCCCGTCTAATAAGACCAGAACGAAGTGACCGGTATGAGGAGGAGGAGGAGGTAAAACTTTATGGGCCCCTCGTTTTTCCATATTTGCTGATTCGGTCCCTCAAGAGTATTTCATAGAAAAGGGTTGGGGGGGGGGACTCTACACCCGCTCCCGAAGTAATAATAATACTCGAATCGAATTATAAAAGAACTTCACCTCGATCTAGTCTCTTCCTCAATTTGCATTATTGGATCATACTTAAACTGCATGATGATCATCGTCCCGTAAAATAACAACACCATTGGAGGGGTTTCCTTCGAGTTTCCTCCCATCCCATGATCCATTCGGTTCTCCAACACTTTAATGAGATTAAAGAAGGGTTGTGGGTTCCTTCTCCATCTTTAGGCAAGGGTTTCAGTGTAAAAGGAAGTTTATTGTGTTCGGGAGAACGGGAAGACACTACTTAATTACAGCAGGAACCCTCTGAACCTATAGGGTCTTCTCGTCTTGGTTTTAAACGTGATTCCACTTCAGTAACGCATGATCTGGGTTCGTTTACATGGCACCATGGTGTGGTGGGTTGTTTTAATCGGCCTGCGGTAAGAGAATACTTTGGCGATGGTTTATTATGGATACGCGTGATCTTCAAGGAAAATTGAAGAGAGCTCTAGGGAAATCGAAGGAAAATTGGAGGAAAGTGGTGTTTTTTGCAGTAAATTGAAGCCACGGCATTGGATATTTTCTTCCTCTTTTCTTCATTAAATTTATGACCGTATGCTGCATTTGGTTTTTTTTTAAAGAAATAAAACGAATGTCTTAGTCATGAATGAGTCATTAAAAGTGATACAGTCGAACCCCGATTTAACGTACTGGCCTTTGGCAACAAATTTTGGTGATTTATATTTGAAGTGTCAGTGATGAAACTCAAAAATGGTTTCCTTGTTCGTATGTTATAGATACAATAAGAACAAAGATCAATGCACATTTCTATCAATGTAGATTTCTCTTTCGTCGTCGCCTTTTCTTTCTCATCCTCCCATATTTGTTCTCTCTCTCTCTCTCTCTCTCACTTATAAATATATAGTAGAAAGATACGCTGTATTTGGGGGGGGGGAGGGGATACTGAACAAACGTATAGAAAAAACGGGGAGAGAAAAAACAACTTCCGTTCATAAGATTTTAATAAAGCTTCGTCATGAAAAAAAAAAAAGAGTTAAAAAAAACAGGAAGAGCTGCGATGAATTTCTTCCATTTGTGTTTGGACGATATACCTCGTTCCTGATCATGAAGAAATTAACGCGAATCACATTATATTGACATTTTTAATCTTTGAATCGAAGAAAATCGTTACATCAGGGTTCAGATTAACTCAAGTATACTCGCATAGACATCTAAAAAATTCATTAAATCAAAGAGTTCGTTACATCGAGGCTTGTAAAGAGAGGAAACTATTTGTAAGAAAATGAAATTTCTACATCTAGAAAAAAATTCATACATCCATGCCATCTTGTCCACAATAACTGCTACTAAACGCACATGTACCTTGCAAAAATTCTTCTGGACACTCTTAGCAGATTGGTACATGCCGTATTGTTCGGTGTATGTGTTGTGTACCTAACGTTTCCGAGGAATGTTACCTGCTAAACTAGTAATGCCATTTGGAATGTCATTGTCAATGTCATTTGCCTTCCGAATTCGGAAGCAGCAATTTGACAGGTTATTTCCCCCAAGATAACTACATTTCTTTTCACCGCATGACAAGTCCGGTCATATACCATACAGCAATTCATTTTAATCATTGCAATATTTACAGAAGTAATGAAGTGTTACAATGCATGTGTGTACTTTCCTCTTCTTTTTTATCGGATCTTTATGAACGGATATGCGGTCTTTATGGTTCTCGTTCGTCCTCAGCAAAGTACAGAAAGGAAATTTCGTAACCACGTCCACTGTAAGAAATGTAGTATATAGAGTGACGTGGTTAAGTCCCTTGGGCGCAAATGACTGGCGAACCGTTGATCGTAGAAAGCATACTTCCAAACAGAAAAAGTATCCAAATAACGTGTAGACCTCAGATAAGTCATTCATATTTCAAGGGGTTTATAGTTAATAAAATGAATAAAAAATTACCTTTTTGTACGGAAACCCTGTGCTCAAAAACCCAATTAGAAAGTTGCTGTCCTGTCTTTCCCGAGGCAAACAAAACAAATTTCATGTTTCTAGTAGCAATAATCGCCGAGAGTAAAACGCGTTTTACCCTCTTTATCGTCATTCTTTCCCAACTTATCCCCCTTTTTGAACTGAAATATCTCAGTGAACATTTCACTTAGGAACGTGGAATTATTTGTTGGCCTCGGGAGAGAAAGGGCAATAACTTTCTAATTGGGTTTTTGAGCTCAGGGTGTCCGTATGAAAAGTTATTCTTATTTTTATTTCAATAACTACTACTTGCAATATGAATGATGTAACGGAAGTTCTATACGTTATTTGCATACTTTTTCTTAATTGGAAGTGTGCTTTTAGGATCAACGGTTCACCAATAGTTTACGGCCAAGGGACTTGCCGATCATCCTGTATGTAATGAAACAATAAACGGATAAACGCATGGGTACCACCTTCTCGTCATCAACGAGAATTCAGTCCTAAATCAATTCGTTTGTTTACGACCAAAGAGCTGAAGAAGAATATAATTATCGAGTGTTCTGTCGGAAAGTTTACCTTACAGTCCGTTTCTAAGACAATCGATGATAATTAGCGGGCTATGTAATGCACCACGACCACAACAAAAAGTTCACTGTTATAGTCAGTCCTCAAGATAAATAAATTTACTAGAAAAATGAATAATTTTCTTCAAGAGTCAGTCATAATTTCCGTAGGAATATTCTTTAAAGATTAGGGAATGGTTCAACTGAGGATTCGGTCTTTACAGCAGTACCTCACCCTGCTCACGAACCTGTCCTTATGTTGGATCAAGTGCTCTCGAATTATGGAGATGATGTCTTGAAGGTCTTAAACTAAATATTCGACTGGATGTAAATGAGTATTAAAATGAGAATTTTTTTTCGTAAATAATTATCACAGAATTCGCTTTTCATTGGTTCATTCCAGTTAATTCGACGTTTTCCCCTTTTCTTTATTTTCCGCGATGCATTAAGTGGGTTATGTGAAGACTCATGGAAATTTATTATCACAACATTTTTTCATGCGTAATAATAAGAAAACCAAATTTACATGTTGGCACGAAGCCAAGTATTACTTAAGGGAAATGCTAATCAGTAATAGAAAAAACGAAAAAAATAGGAAACAGAATGAGAGTTTCTGTTGTGTCTGGAGTTCATGACTAAGTTAATCACTTCGGAGAGGGTTAAACGGTAATGATGATGGTGATGTGATTATCCCTTTTGTAGAATTTCAGTTGCTTGACTCAACAATGGAGATGATTATGTTACATTTGAGGAATACTAATAGTCGGAGGACGGCATCGCGTGCTCCGGTTGACAATGAATAAATTCAAGGTTTACCTTCTTTAGGTTATTATTCTGTTATTAAAGTATTATTATATGCAATAATGCACTCGAGTTTGAGAAATTGAATTTGAACTTTACGAGATTTCCACTCATAATTTCTTATAGTCATAATACGGTAGATGGCTCTAAATTAGAATTGTGGGAGGTATGAAGTGTTTGTCTGGAAATATTTTTGGTTGAAAAATAGCCTGCTGTTGTGTGCTAACAAGGAAAGGGTGCTAAGATGTCGTCCTCAAAACACTTCGGGGTTGCGGGATTTAAATCCATTCTTGGCTGCTATTGGTGTCCAAAATATTAATATTCAAATTTTTTTTGAGTGACATCATAATAACTCCATAGGATTTTTTTTACATTTTTGTGCGTATTTAAATGAGTAGAACCAGTGGTAATTATTTCAAAAATTTTGGAACACGTCACCTTAGAATTCTTTCCCTTGTATGCATCACATATTAAGGGGAAAAACTTGCGTTTGACTTAATTTGCTGTTTTTCCCCCATTTTGAATGCAAATATCTCGGCTGATATTGCTCTTGGAAACATGGAATTTTTCATCAGACTCAGGAGGGATGACACCACATTTTTTGGTGGAAGTTAATGAATAAGGGGTAATAATAATGAATAATGTAAAAAATTAAATTTTTATGTGGATACATGTACAACTCCTAATAAAATTAATGACATATATATGAAATGGGCACGTCATTTTAAAAATAATTTTCCACGGGTTGCACGTCGGGTTCACAACACGTACACTCTGCGCATGTACCAATTATTTAGAAATTCCGTTGAGGAAAGCTATTCCGGAAGTGTAAGTGTGTGTACCTAACAGTCTAGTGTATCTAGTGTTGCGTCTGATTTTTCAGTGATGCCATCTATGTTTCAGAAGTGCAGTGAACAAAGTGTAATAATTGAATATTTGTACATGTTGCTCTCTGTGGCGAGCAACTGTGACTTTTTAACGGAGAGATCGGCTCTCACCTGCGCCTAGAAGTTGGTAACCAGAAAAATAACCAACTTCAGCCGACCATCATCATTGTGGCGTCAGTGGGGTTCAAATCCGGGACCTCGCGATGCGAGTCCGTCATTCTAACCACTCAACCACCTCAGCGGCACATGGATGGTCCGTGACGTCACAGTTTGGTTGCTATTGGTATATGCGGCACCGCAAAGGCAATAAATCCTTGTCACCTTTTTTCTCCTAACCAGAACATGGCCCCCCGCTCCGTCTCAACGAAGAGATATAAGTATTTGGTCAAAGACCTGGTTATACTGGAAAAATAAAACCTTGTCTGGAGAGAGACTTATGAGAGCAATCAATGAAGAAAAAAACGAATGTCTCCTTGGACGAAACACGAGTAAAAACAAAATTTATTACAACAATCAGAGAAAAACGAGTAATACATTGTGTGTGTAGACCATATTCAAGTTTTCCAATTCCTTCAATTTTTATGAATTTTTAAACAATTTACGAATATGAGACAATGCATTTCTTGCCAAGAAAACCCCCACACTCTTCTCTATTACTTTTTTGGATAACACTGCCCTAGCCACCAGTCCGGTTTTCTCCTGCACGTAAAATACACTGGTCCACATAAAACTCCGTTATATCCTCAACCAAATGAAAGTAAATACATAAGTTTAGAGAATAACCCGGGTGTGTGTCACCCGCGTCCTCGAAAGTTTTCGAGGAATGATGAATTCTCCTTAAATGGTGATCGATCGCCTTCCAATGCATGTCACGGGATTCGAAAAACTAGACAGATGTATCCGCCTTGACGTGGAAATGAAATCCAGAATGAGTAGTTGATGTCAGGACAGTTATACTGTCTTCGTCCGGCCGGAAAAGATGGACCTTATTTTCTCTTCTTTTCCTATTCTTGTATAAGGATGAATCGATGAAGGCAATAAAACCTTGTCTGGACATAGACTTATGAGAGCAATCAATCAAAAAATAAAAATAAAACTAGAATCTCTTCCTCGACAAGAAACATGAGTATAAGAAAATCGGTTACAAAAATCGGAGAAAAACGATAGAAAAATACATTCACATGTTCCTTTATTCCACGTCTCTTATTCTTTTCGCTGATTTTTATCTCGCAGAAAAAGAATTATTACATACCTGGAAGGTCAAAAATGAAAAGAAAAAAATAATAATAATAACCTGACATCATTAATATCTCGTGAGAGAAGGTTTAACGATACACATATTCAAGGGGACATAAATTAAGAATCAATTTACTTTGTCATCGAGTAGAAGAAGGGAAACCATATTAATGACTGTTGAATGAAATATTGACAGATTCCGAAATATTTGCTCATTTCTCTTCTCTCCGGAAATGGAGGATAATATAAAATTTCTGAAATACTTTATGGAAATTTATCGGATGAAATCACGGAATCCGGAATATTTCATGCGCGTTGCTCATCGTTTGTTTTATTTCGTGGGGTTTGATTTCGAATGTAACAGGCAAATAATAATCTTTCAACCTTCGTGACGGGGTTCTAATTAAATATATATTATATTTACGTATATTAATCCTTTAACTGATTATGTTTCAAATATAAAGCGTAAGAATTCCTTTTAGAAAAATATGTTTCGAGGGAGAAATTCAGTCATAGTTTTAAATGAATACTGAATTAACACTGAATTTATTGTGTTGATGAGATTAATGTTAAAATGATTAAGAGTAATTTGTTTCATGGGTGAGATGTGATGTTTGAAATCGACTGTTCATGTCATTAAATATATTTACACTTGGCTGACCTTGCAGGTTAGTTCCGCTCTTCTTGGAGTGGAAAAGAAGTGCTTCCTGCCTATTTTATTTTTGTGGTCGTCGTGGAACCATATTTCATTCAGAAGTTCATGTCATATATATTCTGTCAAGCACCTGATAGGTTTCAAGTCATGAAGCAACTGAATGTACTTGGCGGATGTCAATATCGAAGTTAAATTTTTCATTGCGTAAAGTGGTGTCTTGAAGTTTTCCAGAGCCAAGGCATCGAATCAGACGTGCTCCCCCCCCCCCCCCCAAATATCGAAAGTTTTCACAAATTCTGAAATAGTTTCTTCCATAAATCCTGAAATTGTTCCTTACATGAATTCTTAACCCTTTAAGTGACACATGAGAAATTAATAAACCCCGATTATTATCTCATACATATATTGTTGTCGGTGAATTTTCCGGACACGATTCCAGGCATATCGTGAACCTCCCCAGCAGCTGCCGAAAGTCTTGTGATTATGGGTCCTCTTCACAGTCAAGAGGCGTCTGATACACCAGATTCTTCAACTGTCTCCACTGAAAGAAATCAAGACACGATAGACAGATCGGGCGATCGTGGTGGCCAAGTAACAGGACCACCTCGCCCGATCCATCGGTTTGGAAAAGTGATGTCCAGAGAGTGCAGTAACTCTCGCCCAAAATGTGCTGGAGCTCCATCGTGCTGGAACCGCATATGCCGCCTGAGGGCAGGTGGAACATCCTCCAGCAAGGCTGGAAACACAGAAACGTCTGGTATTTGCCCACTTCAAGGCGTTCCGACAAAAGATACGGTCCTATTAGGTGGTCGCCGATGATTCCATCCATCTTGTCCAAACATTGATGGAGCAGAGCCACTGATACACATGTGGATATGCGGCATTATTGTTGGTGTTAAATGCAGCATCTCTTGCGAATTCATCGAATCAAGCGCATTCATCGGAGTTAAGAACAGTTGCCGCAAAATATGGGCATGCTGCACTCTGCTGTAGGAGCCAGCGGACGAAGCCTACGCGACAAGCATAATCTTCTTCATTCAATACTTGGACTCCATGAGAATGGTACAGGTGCAACCTCTCACCCTTCAGCACCCGCCATGTCGTGGATTGTGGCACACCAAGGCTACGACCCACAGCTCGTGTGCTTGTAATTGGCTGATCTGTTACCATCTCGTCTTCAACACCTGCTGTTCTGGCAGTCTTGTACGACCTGCATCAGACCGGGAAGCTAGAATGGATCCCCTTTCGCACAGCTGCCGATGCAAGCACGCAAATGTTTTCGAATTGGGCAACTGCCTGTGAGTGAAAGGCTCACCGTACATTCGTGCTGCTTCTGTGGTACTTTCGTTTGCATTTCCGTAAATAAAATGCATGTCTAGTTTTTCATTATCTCGTACGTTACAACAGTTAGAACGGTTACACGCTGGAATAACTTAACGGGGCTGGCGTCCGCGCCTTTTATTCACTGTGACACAGATTTGCATGTGGTTTCTTCTTCTTCCCCAGATTACATTTTCATTCATGTTGTGTTCTTTTTTCCCCGATAAATTTCAACAGGAATGCGGTTTTTACGCTTGCGGAGCGGCAATTTCGAAACGTGCTAGTGCGTTTACGTTTCATGTTAGACGACCATGCATAGTTTGATGAAAATTGTTGGTATGATGTGTACTATCACCTCTTAAAGTTTGTGCCATCTTTTCTGAATCACCCTGTATAAATAATAGATAATTTATTTATAAATTTTTATAAAATGTATTGTTCACACGCGTAATTACTACTTAACACCAAAAAAAAATTTTTTAATAGCAAAAAAACTTTGCTAAAATAATTTTCTTTCTACATTTATGATAATGATTAATTCCTTAACAGAAAAAAATTGCATAACAATGCACCATATTATGTAAATTTATTTACATTTTAATATATCTTTGTTTAAACAGTTTATTAGCTTTTTTTTACTTGAACAATACCCAACTTATATAATCAAACTAAAAAATATTTCATAGTCTGGACTAATTAAATCTTAAAACAATCATTACTACAATGAACACACTAAAATTTTCATTCAAAACAGTTACTTTCCAACTATAAATTTAAATTTCACAAAACATCTAAAAAAATAATGTATACATTTTAATTAACGTTAAAGTTTGTAAATATGCAGAGAAAATCAATCAGATCTAATTACTAACACAAACATATCTTATATGTTTAGGAATATTTACATATGTATGATATTTCATTTAAAAAAAAAGGGGGAGATGGATTAAGAAAGGATTATTAGATTTCTATTCAGGTTCTTGTCTCGTAATTAATTGTTATTATCTGGAACGTTCCAACGGGAAAATCATAATTAATCATTATTATCACTCTCTCTTTTCATATATGAATTACCATTTATTAAAATTTCCGATAAATTTTCTAAATCGGGGGAATATATTTATACTTAGGTGAAAGTGTTTTGAAAATACAAACACAGGTATTATCTGAAACTCTCTTGATATTTTAAGTATGATTTGTGACTAGGGATTTAGTTAGACCTTTTGTCTAAACAAGACTTTTTTTATTTTGAAACATCCTGTATTTGGGATTAAGTTTCAGACTTGGTGTGCGGAAAAGAAATACAATTTTTCTTGAAGTATCGATATAAAAATATCTTTTAACTTTCCTTGTGTAACTTTAAGGGAATTTAGGTTCAGTGTTTTGTTACGGAAGAAACGATTTTTCTCACTTCTTTTGTGATTTATCCGATTTTTATTCTTTGATACATTTTATTTTTTTGTGGCTTCAAATCTTAGAATAAATTTTCTCATGAGTAATGTTTTTATTAAAGACGTATCTTACTGGTTGCGGCTTAAGGAAGGTGATTTCCAGAAGTGCTGGTTCAATTTTTTTTGAAATAAATTTTCCACTGAGTTCCAGCATTCATTTTCTTTCCTAAAATATTTTATTGAATTGTTATTCTAAAAATCAGATACAGTAAGCAGTGTGTTTTTTTTCCCACTAATGCGTACGGTCTTCATGTTGAGGCTTTATTTCAATGCGATTTTAAATGGTGTAATATTTCATTTATATGACACTTATTGTATGTCTTTTTCTTCGTAGGAAATTACGAATAAAATATTAGAAATATTCGTTTACGAACATTCTGAATTCTCTCAAAAATGCCTATAAATAATGCGTATAAATAATACGTTTTGCTTTAATAGCACCACCTGTTGATGAAGAAGCAATCTCCACGAACAACGACAGTTTAGAGGGCGAATGGGTGGTCGTGGATGAGGTAGAGGGCGATAGTGATAGGGGTTTAATCATCGGCGATTCTATGGTTAGGGAACTTGGGAACCGAGTGTGTAGGGATTTTCGGGGTTTCGAGCGCTGTTGTCTTCCTGGGGGGGGAAGATTGGCAACGTTCGAGACGTTTTTCATTGCCGAAAGTTGCCCTTGCGGGTGATTCTGTGGGTGGGAACAAAACAGGTAGGAGCGAATATTAGTGAGTCTCTGTCAGAGTACCGGGATTTACTATTATCCGCTAGGGAGGGGGGTTCAGATGTGGCAGTGATTCCAGTGCTGCCAAGGGGTAGTAGGGGGTATAGGAATATGATCCACCAATTCAATATAGGCCTGAAGGACATTTGCTCCTCACTTGGGGTCACGTTCTTGGAGCTTCCCGCATTTACCGATAGGTGGCTTCGTTCGGATGGGATCCATCTAAATAAGAGGGGGGGGGGGGGTCTGGGAGGTTTACGATTGTCTTAGGTCAGGTTTTTTACTCCCAGACCACGTAGTCGGGAATGCGGGTTAGTTAATTAATGGCAATCACAACAGTACTCACGAGGAATTACCCACCTCTGACTTGGATGGCTTCTCGATTGACAATAAACCACCGGGCAAATTAAAATGTGTGTTAATAAATGCCAGGAGCTTGGGTAATGAGAAAGATTTTTTAGAAACTATGATAGTTGTGGAGGACTTGGATCTTATAGCCATTGCAGAATCTTGGGCAAACGATGGGGATGAATCTTTCTTACACATCTCAGGATACGATACTTTTTTGAGAAATAGATCTGATAGGAAAGGGGGTGGAGTGTTGATATACGTGAAATCCTGTTTGAAGGCTAGACAGTGTAACGTGCAGAGAATTGATATTGAAACCATATGGGTTGAACTTGAGAACAAAAGACTTCATAAACTTATTGTTAGGATTTGTTACAATCCCCGAATAGGGATCCAAACTACATCGCCAAATTGCATGATGAAATTTCCTACATATGTAAGCGTAAGAGGGTTCTCATACTAGAGGATTTCAATTACCCAGGTATTGATTGGGAGAACCATTAATCTGGAAATCAGTATGAAAGAGACTTTCTTCAGTTGGTGCTCGAAAAATTTTTGTATCAGCATGTATCAGAAGCCACTAGGGGTACTGCTATTTTGGATTTAGTTCTTACTAGTTCTGAGGATCTAGTTGAACATGTTTCAGTGGTGGAAGAGTTTTCTTCCAGTGATCATCGTATCGTCAGATTTCACTGTAACTTTTCCTCGGGTAAGGTTGATAACAAAAGACTGGTGCCTTGTTTTCGGAGAACTAACTTTGATGTTTTGAGAAGAAGGTTAGCGGAAGTTTTCAAAGACCGGTTGGAATCAGTAGGGATGGTAAGTCAATGGGAAGAATTTAGTACGAAGCTGTCCTCTGTTTTGCACGACGTCATACCCTTTGTTCGAAAAAAGCGTGTTTGTACATCGCACACTCTATGGTTCACGGATAGCGTGCGGAACCTTTTTCTTGAAAAGAAAAGGGCAAAGGACCAAAGGATGGTCTCATTTTCAAAAAGGTCTCTTCGCGTTCTAATAAAGTCATTCTACCGCTTTTTCGAGGCTTAGTTCGTCCTGGACTGGAGTATGCTGTAAGGTTTTGGAGACCATACCTACAGAGGGAAATAGACTTGGTTGAAGGGGTGCAGAGAAGAGCTACGCGTGCCCTTATTGACACACAGGGCTTGAGTTATGAAGAGAGACTTCATTTTTTGAATATGTTCACATTGGATGAACGCAGGTGTCGAGGAGATATGATCGAAGTGTTCAAAATTTTCAATGGGATAGATAGGATGGACCATGAACTTTTAGTACACAGCCAATCGACTGCTTTTACAAGGGGACACCAGTATCAATTGGTGAGGGACAATGCAAGGTTATGGTGTCGCAGGGAATTTTTCTCTAATAGGGTTGTTAATAAATGGAATAGCTTACCGCCGGGGGTAGTAAATTGTAACACAATTGACACGTTTAAAAAGAAAAACGATAAAGATGTTGGGGTAAATCGAGAAGCTATCCATACTTAGAATAAGACAACCATAATATTCTTTATGGGCGTTGTATATAATATTTTATCATGTGTATATATTGTTTATAATTTGTGTTAATTGCATTTTTAATTGGGTTGCTGTTTTTTTTTTAAATATATGACATCCATATTTTTATGGGCATCTTTTTATCAGCCACCTCGTTGGGCATTTTGCCTGTTGTGGCGTTGTATTTGTATTTGTATTAAAGCATTATAAAAAGTAATAATTATAGAAAGTATCTGAATTTTACAAAAAAATTATTAAATAATAAATAATAATAATAAATAAATTTTATTGATTTGAACAGTAAGTCCTTCAATGAGTGGCAATTCATTGTTGCTACTTTTTACATTCATACTCATCGGCAAAAGTGATAAATTTTGGGAAATCTATCAAACTTACCAAAATGCTTGGTGAGTATGCATATTAACCAGTTTACAATATTATAATAACCGGATTTACCACATTTGACGCAACTTATATATAAATGTGAACGTATGTATTTAAGTGCATATGTATGCTTGTCCGTTATACAAATCTACAATTTTAGACCGAACGTCGTCAAATTTTGCATATGTACCATACAGGGTCGGGATTGAACCATAGGCTACTTTAAAAGTTCTTCGGAGCAGAGAAAATGCCCAAAATGGGTGAAAACCCGTCGGGCAAAACCGTCGTTTCTGGTCCCCCCCCCCCAACCCAACAATCACTTTCGGAATGTTTACTTCGTTTGCCGTGGTTCCCTAACAATGCGTTTCAGACATTCATACATGACTTTACAATTGTTTGCCTCTTCTTTTAATGCTGCCAGTATTACTTATAACTGTTTATACCTTTATAATGGTTTGTCACTATTTCAATCCTCCCAGTAATTGAATACAACCCGGGAAACGCCGGGTATTTCTGCTAGCAACCTACATAAGTTTTAATTGTTTTGTATCATATAGTACGATATGTCATATTTACCGACGACGCTACGCTTGGATATTATGCATAATCGGGGTAATCGATTTTTTAGTACTTATTAAATTTATCAACGATGTTTGGGTACTATGCATAATCGCTGGTGAAAGATTGATGAATTTAGGGAAATTTATCAAACTTGTCAAACTCGTCGGTGATTATGGATATAAACCGGTTTAGTAGGTATAATAAGCGGAGTTATCACATTTACGCGTAAGATATATATTTCAAGATAATTTAGATGTAAATTTTTCATAACGAACATTATGAAGTTATATGGCATCACTAATTTAAATTTCGTTAGAAAATGACATCAAAACCAGTTGTTACATATTTTCTCAAAAATTTAAATAGGTAATCAATATAATTGCATTTCTTCTTCGTTTATTACAATCTTATAATTTCAATCAGAAATGATTATAAGAAATGGTGTATTATCTCACAAATTAGTACTCCACCAACATTAAAATGAATTAGAATAAAAATGAATAAATTCTATTCAAGGCAACATTACAAGCACTCTAATTCGACGACCGTGTCAGTGGCGTATACGCGCACACACACTTCGTCGTCATTGCATATTATAGTTTCCTAAGTGACGTTTCGCGTGCCTGATGCAAATGCAAACACCTGCCTCGAAATTCCTCTCATCCTCCACACGAAAGCACAACATGCGGCCATAACATTATTAAAAAAAAAAATGAAATAAATAGGTAAATGCCAAGTAATTTTTTTTCTTAAAAAAATACTTTCAAAAAAAATCCACGGAACACATTAAATTTTTTTTTAGTATTTAATTTTTCAATTCACGGCTCTGACAACCATGATACAAGAATACAACAAAAAACTAAAAGAAATCAAATATTCTAACACGTAATGTAGTGGACTGAAAATAGTTATAGCGTGTGAGAGAGAGGGAGATGCGAATTCGATTTTCACTCATTTTCTCATGATAAGCTTTCATTAAATACTTTATGTTACTTTATGAAAATAAAAAAATAGTCTCGTTATGAAAACTAAATGCTTACCCCCACGGTAATCATCTTTACTAAAATAAGTTTAGCATCCATCAATCAATACGTATCGGTTTTATTTGAAATGTACAGGGTGATTCTCAAAACTCAACGTACAAACTTTTAGGGGAGTTAGAAAACACAAAAACAAAACAGAATCACGTAAGAATGTATGACCAGAAACCCCCAACCTGATCAGCTGGAGGATGAAGGAAGATGCAGAAATGGCAAGGCTATAGGTGAGATGGCCTTCTTCATTGACGTCACAAGCTTCGTGCGGCAGCTTTATTCTATAAGTGGTATTGGTTTTTTTCTCGAATCGGTCGTGAATAAATGGAATAGCTTACCTCTGGGAGCCGTGAATTCTAACGAAACTGACTCGTTCAAAAAAAGTGTGATGAACACAGTGGGACAAATTGACAAGCTATCCATACAAGTCAACCACAATCTCATTTTTTTATTGGCAGTATGTTACGTAATTCAATCATTTCCATCCTTACTTCAGAAAATGGAAGCCAGATGGCAGCATGAACACGAAACAAGCGCAACTCGACAACATAAACACGTTAGGGCCAAGCATACACTCAGAACACACATTCCGGCATGTGCCGATTCGTTAGTAATTCCGAAGAGGAATGCATACGAGGTACATGTTTGTTTAGGTAGTAGTAGTAGTGGTATGTTACGTAGTGTTAATTGTTAATTTTTCTTTTGTGATACAGTCGACGCTCGATATAACGACCCCCTTCGTCCCGTCGAAACGGACGAAGTTCGGGAAGGTCGTTGTATCGAAAGTAAAACACAAATGATAGTTGTCCCGTGAAAATATTCGAGACTTATCCTGCCGGTCGTTGCAATAGAATTGTCTCTTGGGGTCGTTATAAGTACTGTAAATGTGTTTTATATTGGATTGTTGCCTTATTTTTATATTTGGCAACCATAATTTTACGGGCATCTTTTTATAAGCCACCTTATTGGGCAATTTGCCTGTTGGGGACTTCGTATTTGTAAAAGAAAAATGACAATTAATGAAAAATTCCACTTTCAGTGATTCCGATTTCATGCTTCCTTGTCGAAATACACGGCTCATTAAAAAAAGAAAATTCAATCAAAATACCACTGAATACTTCAAAAAAATAGAAAATTTCAGTTTCTTATTGATCTACGAACAGTTGTTACTCTCATTATTATTTTGATAATGCGCCTTCTTATCACAGCGCGTTCTTGGAAAAAATTATAATAAATATAAAAAAAAAATCGAAAAATACACGTCC
Organism: Pholcus phalangioides; assembly: GCF_987345545.1. NCBI lineage: Eukaryota > Metazoa > Arthropoda > Arachnida > Araneae > Pholcidae > Pholcus > Pholcus phalangioides. The sequence goes on from NW_028301602.1 coordinate 27,602,030, forward strand.
CGAGTGTAAGGATGAGTTTCAATATCAATTTCATTTGCTTGAATTTTAATGTGTATTTTCTACCGCTTGTAACGCGCAGATAAATTTTGTATTGGAAATTCATTAAGACCAATATTAGAAGGTGGGGATGAAAAAACTTGCATCAAGGTATAAGCATAAATAAATTACTCCGCCTTATCTACGAGGAAATCAGTGTCATCGAATCTATGATGGATATTCAGTATTACGCGATCAATATAAGGCCATGTTTCCTAGATACACACCTTTTATTGTAGACATAAATACAGGTGATTATAATTGAAATCATGGTTTCGAAATGGTCTGAGGTGAAAAATCACTGGTCAAAATCTTTTGAATCTTTTGAAGTAATGGGATTTTGTTTGGTAATAAAAAAATTAGTTGTTTTTTTTCGCTCGACGGGCATACAGTTGGTGTTTTGCTGTTTTATTAAGCAATACAAAAATTAATAAATACAGTAGACGCTCGATGTAGCGATACCATTCGTCCCGTGGAAAATGAACGTTACATTAGGAGGATCGTTGTATCGAAAGTAAAACATGTGATAGTTGTTCTATGAAAACATTTGGGACTTATACTACCGGTCGTTATAATGGAATGATCACTATAACGTGGGTTCATTATCACGAGCGTCGACTGCATAAATATATTCATTAGGCTTTCCTCTTCATTCTATTAGAAGCTGGAATGTGGAAACAGCATTTCTGTGTATATGCTGGGAAATTGCTGATTTGTTGCTCATGTTGACCGTGACTTCAGTTCTGCGGAATTTGTGGCGTGTCTATTAAACATATCATTTTTTTATGAGTGTTTCTTAACTTTTCTTGCCCATGGCTGCCTATCGACCATATATTCTTCTCGTTGTTCACTGTCTTATTTAGAACGCTCTTCCTCATCCACAGAAGCGTGATCTTTTCTAGTAATTATTGACTTGATTTTTTGAGTAACTTTATAGGGTAGAAAACTTCTACAAATTAGGTCAATCGTTTGACCTCTCAGCTAAAGTCCAGTGACTGTCTCGGTTACTAGAATTCTATGCTAGGCCGTTTCAATCTCATAAACCTCCCTCCCCAGCAAAGTGATGTTCTGGGGTCACATAATTATCTGAAATTTAACAGCCTATGATATATGTATTTACATACTTATTTTGTTTTACATAGATTTATTTTTTCTCATCTATGATTTTTTTCAAAGCTTTATGATAAATTCCCTATAAAACACCAGTTATGGCACCCATCCCATCTTTCTCGTGGCTCTCTCAGAATATTCCAGGGCTTCAATTGGGGTCATATATGTCTCCAGGTTGATAACTGCTGCTTTGGTGACCTTAAAGCTAAAAAGCACACAGATTCTAGACTGGTGAGCATGCTAGGCATGCTATAGGACTGTGAAGTTGTCACACCCCCTACAGCTGTAAATATGATTAAACATCTATTGTGGCACCATGCAGTTAGTTCACCCAGATTCTGCAATTCTGCAATTTGGCATTTTAATGACAATTTAACATAAGCACTCAAATATGTTGTGCGTGATTTTTATCATTTCAGCTTTAATGAACATGAGATGAAGCTTTTATTATGTTTATTATTATTATCATCATTTACTCGTACATACTTAATACTACTACTTCCCACCATGATGTAGCTACCAACTGCTCCCCTGGCGAAAAAAAATTTTGTCGTCTCATTATTTTCCTTCACTTAACAAAATTACCATATATGCTTGTGTTTCCAAGAAGTCCCACCCCCACCCCTAAATTAGGAGATAATTTTTGAACATATAATCCGACTTATACATGAGAATATACGGTGCGTTTTTATATTCATTCAGGCAAAACTTTGAAGCATTCTGGCCTATTTTGAAAAATTGAAACATAGGCATTTTTTCTTCATTCTCGATACGCGAGTGAATAAAGATTTAGATTGGTCAGAATAATTGACGCTGGAGTTTCTGACGTATCGCGCGTCTGATTCTGAGTATACTTTTAAATAGTTGGATAGCAACACAGTATAGTTTGGGCGGCAAGGAAATCGCGGTAAGGGAATAATCACATTAATGTCCGGAGAATGAAGTTTCCTCTGTGGAAAACGGCTCGCGAATGCCCCGAGAAAGTGCATCGTAGATTCGCGTTTAGTGCTCCATGAATCGCGGAATCCCGCCTCGGATAGAATGTGACTGCGTAAAGTACGATTTTCGCCGGTGGAATTTTATGAGTTCGGTACGGCTTTTCCAATCAAGCTTATCGAACGTTAAGAGGGAAGGCGGCCATTTCATTATGCCGCGGCTCCAAACTCGTAAGAACGACCTGGAAACGGATTCCGACGACGCAAAGAACCAACGAGTTCTCTCTCCAACATAAACTCACTCGCACATGGATTTTATAAAAGCCAACAGAGCGGAGGACGAAAAGTCTCTATACGACTGGAAATTATCAGCAATTTAAATTCCTTTCCCGTAGTTTTCGGCGAAATTACCTTTAGGTGGCATTTAGTCGAGAAATTTCGTTGAGTGGTTAGACATCTTCGGTGAAACGTTGTTCTCGCCGCTGATATGTTAACATGCCGTAGTCAACTTTTAATGCGGAGAATTCCAGGCTGAGATTTTATCGTTGCATATCAATAACATTTATAAATTCCACACGTGACAGAAATTTATAAGTCAATGCTATTTTTCTACGCCAATCTGCCAGCTCGTTATTATTGCATTATAATTCTACATGCAGTGTAATGACTGCAACAACTTGACCGCACATGCATCTCGTAAACACCCCTCTGAGGAAGTTTTATATAATTGGTTTAAATGCAAGAAAATATATTGTATATGAGTTGTGCATGTTTCGTGCCCTTGCTTTTTCTGCCATCTTTCTTTCATATTTTGAAGTGAAGGTGATAAATGCTTGAATTTTCATGTTATGCCAATATCATGTTGAAGGACTGCTTGCTCCCTGCGGAGAGATTTTTTCAAAATGGGAGACCGACTCGCATTCGTGGCGTCGTTGATGAGTGTAAAATTAATTTAATTTATTCAATTCAATAATGCCGTCTCAAAGTGTCAAGACTGCCCCCTACATACGATCAGATTCAACTGACAGAAACCGTGTACAGGCAAACCTAAACAGGTGTAGAGACCATCTGGTATACACACGCATTTTTTTGACCAGGACGGACTGGTTTTTGTATTCGACGTACCTGTACAGGTAAACCTCAATTGTGTGAATATACGAAATTATACCGAACTGAGCAGGTATACATGCGCAAGCAAACTTAAACGACTGTAACGGTCTATATATATAGGCAGCAATATACAAATCTGACAGTGCTACTCTTTTGCGTTCGTGTATGTAGGGTCAATGGCACGGTTGTTGCGAACCAGTCTTTGGCAATCAGCTATCAGAATGGGTAAAGCTTCCAGGATATACAGCCGAACTTGGTTAATTCGAAGCTCAAGAGGACAGCAAAAAAGTTCGAATTATCCGAAATTTCAAATTACCCAATTAATCTCTACTTGGAGCCGCAATGACTACAAATTCGAACTCGATTATTTTATTATTTATTCATCGATATTCATATAGGATAAAAAATTTATCTTAGCTGCTACATTATTCCACCGTTCTGTAAATAGCATAACTGCAGAATTTATTGTCCATGTTTAAAGTCTGATTTACGGAAACAGATATTGATCATCAGTTACGGAGCTGTTCCCAAATTTTTGCTAATCATATGTACGGTGCTAGCGCAATCTATTTTAATTAGCAGAAATTAACAATCTATTTGTAAGCAGAAATAAATTTGCTCTGAAGAAATCTGTTTCTAGAGGTTGAATAACATAATTCATATCAAATGGTACACAATTTTGATGTATTTCGGCTCGACGTGATAAAGTAGGAATTAAATTATCAGGGGGAAAAAACTAAAAAATTACAGTGTGGCATTTTGAATCTTCCCAAGAAGGGAAGTCTTTTTTAAAATTGCTCACTAGTCAGCCAAAACGTTTTGGTAGACTAATTCAATTTTTTACAAATTTAGATCAAGGGGTTGTGCCAATTTTCGATCATCAAAACCAGTAATTTTTTTTCTTGTCTGAGTTGCTAAACAATGAATCCAACGCGAGAAGTAAATTATATATAAATTCTAACATACATTTCGATGCATAAAAAGGGGTGCCGTTTTTTTTTTTCAAAGGGAGAACTAATTTTTTTATTACAAAAAAATTGCCATTAAACATGAGGTTATCTTTTACATTTAGGACTGTCCCGACAATTTCTTACACGTTCCTCAGTCGACGTAATGCTAGCATGGCTGGTCGAGCCATAAGTTAGGATCGAAAAAAACGGCACACACTTTGGGACTATATACCTCAGGACTTTTATTTTTCATTTTGTAAACCTTTAAGGTTTGCAAATTGGTCAGCGGCCAATAGCCCTCTATAATGAAGATAGAACAAATTGGTTGAGGAAAGGAACGTCTGACTGCTCTTGTGCGATTTTCCCCAACACTATCTACATTTGCTCATACTAAAATCATAATTTATTTTCCATCCAACTTCGAATTATTCAAAATATTCGAAACAAATTCGAGTTAAACAAAAAAAATTCCAACATCAAATTGGATGGAAAACTTAAAGGGAGTTCGTAAAACTTCGAATTATCCAAAAGTCCAATGAACCACGTTTGAATTAATCAAGTTTCACTGTATATACAGGGTGTCCTGTAAATGCTGAAATATAGAAATATAGTTTCAATTTAAAAACATGCTTAAAAGGTGTTGAAAGATGACCCTGCACCAGTTTTGAGAGTAAAAATATATAAGTGTGAAACAAAGTAAAACATCAAATTTTTTATATGGACACTGTCCTCTAGCTTCGAATTAGAAAGTTGTTGCCCTGTATCTCCTGAGGCAAACAAAACAAACTGCAAGTTTCCAAGTGTGGTATTTGAATTCCAAAAATCGGAGAGAAGTTGGGAAAAGTTTTTATTTTGTGAGCACTGTATTTTCACTCTCAACTGGTACAGGGTAATTTTCAAACGCCTTTTGAGCATTTATTTCATTCGAATCATTTCTCTATGACTGAAGGTTGGTGAGATAAAAGCCGCATAACCACTCACAGAACACCCTGGGACACCCTGAAAATTGCCAAAAATGGAGCTAAACCCTTCTTGCTGTAAGCCGTTCAATTCTGAAAAGTATTGATTCAACTACACATAAGTATTGAAATGTTTATTTATACTTTAAATTCTTCAAATTTTGAAAAATACAATTTGAATTAAATAACATTTTAAAAAGGCATTTATTACGTAAAAAAAAATAATTTCATAAGTTTGAATGCATTTCTAAGCTAGGTTTAATGTCTTTTCGGTGATATCGGGAAAAAAATTTCCTATGTATAATATTTACCAAATAATGTATGTGTGTGTATTCTATTCCAAATAAATCGATAGTAATTATTTTTTCGTATCTGTACTTATCGGTTTCTCATTTCGTCTCTTTTTTTTTTTTAATGGATCGAAACCATCGTAAAAATATTTATTTTTTTTCCTTCTTCTATACACTTGTCGTAAAAGATACGACTCGCATCGTATTTATTACGTAACGCACAGAATTATTCTATTTTATTTATTGTTTTTTTTTTTAAGCTAACATGCTTTATACTTTACTTTTCTTTTTTATGGCAGAAAGCGTAAGTGCCGAAGTACTCGTTTTTAACCTTGCACTTTGGCTATAAATATGAAGTCTTACGATCGAAGGGCTTGGTGCACCTACCGGTGGAGGTCATAAACGACAAAATGACCTCTCGTAGCCAGTGTCAGCAAAACTGTTCTTAGCGATAATTCTTCCCGCTTTAATTTTCCCATGGCGGTACTATAAAGAGGCTCGTGCTTCGCCTCGTAAAAATAAGCAAAAAAAAAAAGTATATATACATGTACTCCTATGCGACATCATCCACTGATATTATATATATTTTTTTAATTTACGACACATTTCGATGTAAAAAACCAAAGTTTCGAAAGACATGAATTTTCCTTTGCCCAAGATATATTTTATCATATCTTCAATCTTTGGATATTCCTTAAAATCAGTCAAAGAAATTTTTAATACTTGAATTTTAACGACAACATGGCAAATACACTGAGACCTCGCAACACCGATATTCGGTATAACGATAAACCCCTCTACCGCGATATTTATTCAAATCCTGTTTAGAATCCTTAAACACCTCATGATACAACGATATCATTTACTGTGATAAATCCCTCTATAACGATATTTGTTGAGGATATTTTGAAACCCCTACACCGATATTTTTTTAATATTTCGCTCACAATATGTTTCAGTATATTTTTAAACTCGTTATATATTTTCATCCCTTCCAGGGAGTCCGTAACATCGATATTTTTCTCCACAAAACCGCTAAAAGTGTTGATTGAGTTGTTGGTTTTGCTATTTTCTATAGCACACACATAAGTGAGAAAAATGTGGTAAGCCTCTTCATGAGGACAATACATCCAAATGAATTTACCGAAGATGATGCCACTCTTGGCTATCCATACCAAAGTTATTAACAGCTTGCAAGTGGAAGATTGATTTGGGAAAGGATGCGAAGATGAATTGGGAACCTTCGTAATTCATCGAGAGAATGTCCACTGAGAATCTGGAGAAGTCCATCTCGGATAAGTCGCCATCTAGTGGCAGTGTCAGCAATTATGAGCTTTGGCCTGAATTAGGTGCCACCGTCCATGTACGGTAGGGTGGAACGAAAAAAAAAATTTCGAAATTGCCATTAATAGAATTTAAAATATGCCTTTATGTGAAGAAATGCCATTCCTAATTTTTTTCCCCAAAATTCAAAGTTCTTGAGGTTCCTCATCGCCCCTAAAGTTTTAAGCACGTGTGCAATTCTCTAGCATGACACCGCTTAGGAGGTTTTTCCTATTCCCCTGAACTCGTGATTCGTTCAGTGACCCCGATGTTTTTCCCCTTGTTTTCAGTATTCATCTGCAATCTTACCCCTTAACTGAGAGAGTGTATAGCAATCAAAGTGACCACCAGAAGCTTGTGTATTGTTGTGACATTTTATGAAATCTTAAAGAGTTTGATTCTCGGGTCTTGCCTACCTATGGCGATGTTATGCTTTGTTATTTGCTAACTCAACGTAATATGAAGGCACAACAATCAAGAAAAGATCCAGCTATTGCAGACATTCTTGAAATTATCGTGCCAAAGATAGAAAATATTTGGAAATCTGCTTCAATTCCTACGGTTTCTCATCAACGGATACGCAAATTTTTTAAAGACTTTTACTGTAAAAACAAGAATCTTCAGAAAAATATGAAAGCAAGGAAAGATTCTCAAACTTTCAAGTTGAACTTGAAATTTTTTCAGTGCGAAGCACGGAAATTGTTCGACATTACAGCATGCAAATGTGATTTTGAAGACTTTAAGTGTGACAAGTTGAGAGAGGTCCCAAATTTAGAGCTAGATTTCTTGCAAGATCAAAGTACACGCAAGATGGCCATTGGTCGAGTAAATGTCCTAACAACGAAGAAATTGAAGAACAATGAACAAAGGAAAATGAAAATGGTATCCCGTTTTAAGTGATCTCAAGATGAAACGGCGGACACTATTTCATCAAACATTGAAAACTCATCTATATCAAACGATTCTGAGGAAAGTGATCTACATGAGCCAAAACACAGTTTGCCGTTGAAGTTAGCATTTCCATCTATCAGTACCTGAAACTGGTCCATCTATTAGTGACGAAGCAAGTACTTCATTTGCTTTTGAAGTTCTACCATCATCCTCAACTAAATTACCAAATATTGCTCTTGCTTGTGATAGAACTGGTGTGTCTGATCGATCAGCTGCAGTTATTGCGAATGCTGTGCTGGAAGATGGTGGGTTATTGACGAAAGAGAAGCCAAATATGACAATAGACGCGATGAAAATTAGGCGTGGAAGAGCATCACAGAGAGTTTTTTTGCAACATAAAATTCCTAGAACAAAATGTGCAAGGAATATATTTTGATGGTCGAAAAGACAAAACCTTAGCTAATGTCAAAGAAGGTGATTCTTCCCATAGAAGAACTATATCTGAAGAACACATAACCATATTGCAGGAACCCGGGTCAATTTATATCGGTCACACAACTCCAAGAAGCAGTAGAGCAAGGGATATAAAGCCATCAATCCTAGACTTTTTGAAGCAAGATTTTGATACGAAAGAATTGATGGCGATCGGATGCGACGGAACTGTTACCAATACTGGTTATATAAATGGTGTTATCAGATTAATAGAAAGAAATAGGCCATCCCTTGCAATGGCTTATTTGTCTTTTTCACTTTAATGAGTTACCTCTAAGGGATCTTGTGAAGCATCTAGATGGATGTTCCATCAGTCCACACGGGCTTCAAGGTGATCTCGGAAAAAAGTTTGGAAAATTGTGAAAGATTACCTATATATATAATATATTGGGAAATTTAAATCAATCTCTGATAACCTTCCGATAATGGACAGTGACAACAGTGATTTAAGTGCAGATCAGAGATATCTTGTGGGAAAAGTACGGGCAAAAAACTGAGAATCAAGAGACTTCTAAAAATTAGAAATGAAGGATTTTATCAGAATCACAAATCCGTACATTCCATGTTCCGAAAATAAACTTTTCTGCTAAGCACTATTCGAAACTAATTGCATGTGATCAAGTGCGAGTGACTGAACCATCTATTATAAAAATTCAGGACCCACAAAAATTATCTGAACCTGTTTTTCCATCTGTACCGAATTTTCCGTCACACACAAGCAGCTGAACGGTGCGTACGACTCGTAACTGAAGCATCTCTGTATCAACAACCGAGAGTCGTGAAGGCTTCACATTCAAACCAGAATAAAATAAAGGAGCACTTTTCCATCGTTTCAAAAAAAGCGAACTATTTTGCAAAAAAGTGAAATGTAATAACAGTGTGATAGATAACAGAGGCAGCAATAGATGCATTCGCCTGACACCTATAACATCAAACTGTTTTTTTTGTTTTTTTTTTATAATTTGGAATATGGTTATAGTTTTGTTCCCACCCCCAAAAAGGGTTTATTTTATATATATGTATATATTGAAAAAGATCGTTCGTTTAAAAAGATTTTTATAATGTGCACTTCTTAGAAAAGTCTTTTTACTCGACCTTTAGCGTCCGTGAGGAACCTCAAGATATTAAAATATTTTCCTAGATTTTGGTTTAACGTCTTAAAACCTTGAAAGGCATCTTTTGAATACTAAGGCAACATCAATTTCCAAAAAAAGTGAAAAAACACCCTTTTTCGTTCCACCCTAATGTACGGTCCCGTTCAGTGCACTCTCTTCTCTAAGTTCCCTTCGCATCAGCCAGTTGTTAAAAACCTTCAACTGAATTTTGGTTGTCAACTATTATTTGTCAAAATTATCATATCGAGCGAAGAAATTTCACACTTTCTCAATGGGAGAAATTTTGATGCCGGAGTGTCTTATCCGTTTTAGCGGGTAATTCGTCCATCCGTTATTTGATTAAGCGGGACCGACTGTAATTGAGCCGCCGACATAAATGGGATAGACTGGTTGCCAAGACCGCCAATTTCCCCGTTGTTACACTACAGTTTACTGCCGAATCCGAAAGGCAACAATCAATTATTTTTTTTTTTGCGTAGGGAGAAAAATATTTCTCCGAGGGGTTAGCACACTAACCCCTCGATTATTGAGAGACCGGTGCAGAAGAAATATGCCGAGGATACTGGTTCGAACCCCATTGTCGGCATACTGGTGGTCGGCTAAAGTCTGTTTTCAGCGATTTTCCAACTTCAGAGTGGGAATGCAAGCCAGTCTCCTACTTGTAAAAGTTTCTCCGCAGAAAGCAGGCAGTTACCCAATGAAAAGAACACGAAACAAACGCAACTCTAACGGCAAAAATATGTTAGGACCGTGCATACACTTACACAACCCGTTCCGACTCGTTAGAAATTCCACAGAGGAATGTGTACGAGATGCAGGCACAGTAAAGCAGTAGTAGTAGTAGACCTTCAATACAGTTCTTAAGAAAATTCAGGCATCAATGAATTTAACTTCAAAATATGGAGGAAAGATGGCAGTATCAGTATACCACAAAACAAGCATAACTCTGACAACAGTGATTCGTTAGGATCACTCATACGCACGCACACAACACGTTTTGGCATGTACCAATTCGTTAGAGATTCATCAGAGTTTACGAGGTTCATGCGCGGTTAAGTATTCAAAAAAAATGTTCTGCGGTTATTTTATCACCATTTCTGTTGTTCCTTTGCGTCAGAAAAGACTCTGACAAGGACCAATAGGGTATCGACCTCTGAAAAGATTTCAGTACAGTAGACATCGACTTGGATTACCACACCCCTCAATCACACGATCTCAGGAGATTTACAGATGTTTTCTGTATTTTTTTCTTCTTCTGAAGAATGAAGGCCGTATTTCTGTACTCAGATGGAAAAATGTTAGAAGTCACTTTTTTCGAAATTTCACAATGGCAAATTTGCGAACAATATCTGTGGCTTTTGTGACTTGTTACAATTTGCTTCCATTATTTCCTCATAAACTGAAAGAGTAAGACGAAATTTTGCAGCGATCAAAAATTTAGACGAACGAGAATCCGGAATGCGAACAACCCAAATTTTTAGGAAAAGTGAATTGTGGCATTTCGCCATCTGAGCACAGATTTATTCATGGTAGAACACGGACTGTGCTCAAAGGCTCTTGGTACATGAGGCTTAGAGGCACTGACAAGAAGAAAACATTACAGTGACCAGTCGTCCCAAATAAACGGGACTCGAAGTCGTATGGAGGAAGTGGGGTGGATTTTATTGTGCATTCATGAATTATTGGGAGGGACCTTCAGCCTCCAGGCTCCGTTGCTGTCTAATAATCTTGCATTGAAATTACATCAATTGTGACAGATTTATACCTGATCCTGAATCGCTTTGCTCACCGTCGATTCCATTCGATGTCATAAAAACAGCTTGCCTGAAGGGTATTTTTTGTGGGTTCAGAACCTTGAGCTCTATATGCTCTCTATCTCCGCAATGGCTGTGATCAGAGTAAAAGAGATGATCGTAATGACATTCTCTTAAATGCCCGAAAAGTTCGTAAAGCTTCAGCAGGCGATTCATGGCTGAGGTAAAACTTCACCAATAGTGATTTATCCGCCAACATCACCATCACAATAAAAACCTTATGTAAGTATCGGTAACACCACAATATTCAGAAATTCCAGTGATTTGATTTCATGCAGTGCCCTTTATCGATAAAAATTTGAACTACATGTTTGTTTTTCATTCACGGAAAAGTCTTTCTTCGTGAGGATAACGTTCTTCGCAAACCGCATTCAAATATACCAATTCCTTCAATATCTGTTTGAATTTTTAAACTATCTACGGATATATGGAACACCCTCTACAAGTATTAAAAACACTTTCACTGAATAATTAAAAATTATTACAATTAAAGTTCACATACACTCCAGCAACTCTATTTACATTAGAGCAAACTGAATGTTAATGCATTCATCGTGGAACAAAATTAGAGAAAATTCATCACACCAGAAAAAAACAAATCAAGTATTCATTATTTTCTAGTTATAATAATCAAAAAATTAATTAATCACGTTCTATATGTTCATGTGGAAATCCCTATCGCTGAAATGTCCACTAAATTATGCATGTCATCGTAGAGACAAAAATTTCAAGCAATTGCATCCAAGGGACTCCATAATATTTTTATTTTTTTTCATTAAAACATTCAAGAAAGTTCATTAAATCTGCTGAAAATCCAGAAAAATCGTAAAATATTCACATCAATCGGGAAAGTATTTAAGCCTGAGGGAAATTAAAGACAAAAAAAGTAAATGAAAATGTGATTCTTAAAATCTCCTTCATTACAAAATTATAGAGTAAAACATAAAATAATTATTTAACATTCCGAAATCCGGACTAGATTTTGAATTTTTGAATAAAATTAACTTTTTTTGTTCGCAATACAAAACCAAATTAAAAATTAAAATTGGCAATCGTGATAAAGTAACTTCAATTTTGAAAATAAATTTTAATACAAAGAATTATAATCAAACCCGAAAGAAAACATAAATAACAAAATAAAATTGTGATAAAAATATCGAGAGAAAAAAAAAATTAAGGAATATAGGAATCGGGAATGAAAAAAAAAAGTTTTATCTTGGGAGGAAAAAATTATAATTTGGTGGGAAAAAAATGGTGATAAAATTGCAGGAAAAGAAATTTTTTTCTTTGAGGGAAAAAAAATCGAATATTTACGCTTTTTTTCACTGCTAAGTCCACTTCATTAGTCCTTCATGGTAATTGTATTTAGCACTCGTGAAAAAAATTCAAAAAAACTAAAGTTTTTAAAGAAATAAATAAAATTCTTAGTTCTCTTTTTTCCTATCAAACTCGTATAGTTTTCGAAATTTGTTTCCTTCTTTTATATGTATTCCAAAAAAAAAAGAGAGAAAAACTAATGCAAATTTCCATTCCCGTATCTATGAATTTAGTTCTTTTTCTTTAATAAAAATTTTTAAAAAAAATTCAATTTTTTTCCCCTCAGAACAGTGAAATAGTTACGATTTTTTCCCCCGTTTTCCCTGTTCAAAATTTGAAATTGACTCTCGTGTGGATTCTTTTTCTAAAACATTTTCCTTTATGTGGCTGTTAATAGTATATAAGTTTGTGAATATCGATGTTACCATAAACACTGAAAAGAAAAGAACTGAATCCAGCGAGAGAAAAGTACTTGGATTTTAATCTCGCAAAGGCATTTTTGATGGTTTTGTGTGCTCGAAACCAGCTTCAGACGTTAAAGAAAATCCTTTTCCTGTTGCGGATTATAACTTCTCTTTTCAGTATCATAGATGGCGCAGAAACTAAAGAGCGGTGTGGGGTGGGGTCGTTCTGCAGTTATGGAAAAGCTATTGCAGTGCTTCTCAACTCTTCCCAATACTCTTTGCAGTATTGGGATAATGTATATTTAGTGGGGGCCATCCACTTTAAGGCCAAATTATCTGAACATTTTTGTTGCACCACGGTCATTTTCTGAAAACGAGGGATAATTAGACCATGACCTACAATTTATTGCCGATTCCGAATGGCTGTTTTTTTTACACTCACAGAGAGGTTGGTGAGCTAACCCCTCGGTGTGGTACTCCCTGCAGTAGCAATCTTCTTCTGTGGTCATGTCGCCATTTCTGTTGTACCCCTGTATCAGGAAAGTTTCTGGCAAGGGCGAATCAGGAATCGAACTCACATCTCTAAACATCCTTCGTTATTTTGGACGAGTAAGGGACGCCCAGATGGACCTGGGCTACCGCGCCCTTCGGTACAGGTGATAATTTTAATAATAACAAAAAATATCCGTTAAAAAAGTGATAATTATTTTATCATTAATTTAATTTACCAACAGCTTGGGCATTATGCTTATTTGTCTGTAAAAGTGTTAAATTTATCAAACTTACCAAAACAACTGGTGAGCATGCAAAATAACGGATTACATAATAACCAATTTATCGCATTTACCGTAGGAGTTATATCCTGATTTAAATGACCTAAAAATTTAACATTCGAATTTGCATACCAACTTTTAGACTGTTTTTTTTTTTTACTTATCCTCAGCTAGAACTCCGATTAATTCATCATCTTTAACCATAATGGCTACTATATCACTCTTCCAACACTATTTAATATTATCACCAAAATCCGATTCATATAGTAACACAAATCCCTTCCGATGATGGTAAATCGATGAGTGCAGCTCGGATTTGATTACTTATATTGATTACGCAGGATTCAATTCGTGGGAACTTTTATTACACAGTAACAATGTAAACACGTGGTATTCAAAATTCATCATAATCATGATAATTTTAGATGATCTCGGACTAATAGACGCGCCAATATGTTGTACATGACACTTTTTCGAAAAACTAGTTTTTGATCGATTTCACTGCTATTCATTACACAATCTCGAATTATCGAACGAAGAGACGAAATATGCATTAGCGTTTTCGCAAATTTTCTTCGCGTCGGGATTTTTCAATGATGACTCCCCACGAGCATCGATTTAGAGTCCAAGTGTCTCTTTATGCTGCGCAATGTGTCCCTCAAAGACCTGTAGTTGAAGAAGTATCCGCGCTTGTACATGTGTGGCACAATAATACGGCTGTACCTCTTACAGGCCTCCTCGTAAAGACGGTAGTTCTCCCTGAAGCTCCTGTTCATGGCTTCTCTCAAACGTTGCGGCATGTTCGGCGTCTCCGGGTCGCTCAAAATGTCACACACCGAGTACTTGAGCGTTTGGTAACACAGGTAGTTCATCCAATCCCTGCTTTTGAATAACCCCGTCTCCGATGACTTGAAGAATTCCTTCTCTTCCGAAAGCAGCTTCTCCTTCATGGAGTCTGCGATAGACACGAGCACGTTGCGGAAACTTATATCTGGCAGCCAGGGCCGTCCTTCATCAGTGCCCAGGATGTCTAAGCATACGGTCCCGTTGGGTTGGACGTTCGGGACGAGGTAAACCTCTTCAGGATTGGCAGTAATCAGCTTCACGTTCGGTGCTTTGTACGGATACTGCTCCGGAAACTTCGAGACGAAGTAGTAGAATCGGCCCTCGTAAGGCGTTCCTTTGGGTCCCACGATTAGGGCGTGCGTAACGTTCACCTTGAAGTAATCGCGATCCACGAATATACCGCTGGGCGGATTTGCCTCGATTTCTTGCAAGTCTTCTCTGATTTTCGCATGGCACGTTGACCAATCGGAGGCCATTTTTGTCTTAAGATTTACAGCGGTGCGAAGATCCGTCATATACCGTCTCTGGATAATTCGAATTTAATATATTTCTTATCAACTGAACGAACAATAATCGCGTCTCATTTAGACGAAGTTGATGCCAACAGTACGTTTCCAAATTAAGACAAAAAAAATCCCCATGTCTCATTGTATGACTGTTTATATTCTTCAATGTATCAGCATGTTTTTAAATCAAGTCCATTGCCAAATCTAATTAATCCTCTGTGTCATCCAGCCATTATAAAGGTATACAGGATGCATAGCTAACACCTCACGCTGCAAATTACTGGCGAACCATTGATCCTACTAGCATACTCTTCCAACTATAGAAAAGTATCCAAATAACGTGAGCTCCTCAGATACGGTATTCGTATTGCAAAGGGTTGCATAGTTATTAAAATTTAAAACAAAATTATACGGACACACAACCTGTACTCAAAAATCCAATATGAAAGTCGTTGTCCTGTCTTTCCTGAGTTTAACAAAAAAAAATTAATCTTCAAGTGAAATAGAAAAGTTGGGGAAAAAAAACCGGATAAATGAGGAAAAGACGCATATGCTCGGAAAACGTTTCGAAATCTCCTCTTGGAGATGGTAAGTAGTGTGTAACCAGTCCATCAATGTCTATGTCCGTTAGGTTATTCGGTTCTTTCCCACAACAACCCCTTGCAGTGTGAATAATACAGTATGAATGCTTAAAAGAGCATTCAGAGAGTATAAAAGTGGACGAGGTGACCTATCACTGTTTACTGATAAAAGAAGACGATAAGGGATAGTAAAAATGAAGTTGAATCTAGAGGTTGGCAGATAACATTGGCTCTGACCCAAAATCCTTTTTTCGATATGTCAATAATGGATGTAAGGGGACAGTTGGCCCCCTCTCGATAGGAGGCTCTAGGTTAGAGAGCAATGTTGGCATGTGTAATGCTTTCAATGACTTTTTCGCGTGGGTTTTTAATGGAGATAATGATATACGATATACGGATGTTGCATGGGGTAATAAAACCCTCAACGTTATTCAAGTAGAAGACGTGGAGGTCCTGATTCTTCTAAGAAATGTATGTGCAAGCAAAGCACCAGGACCAGATGATATCTATCCCAGGGTCCTCAGGGAATGTGCTAATGAATTGTTGGGGCCAGTCGCACAGATATACAGGAGTAGTGTTGCTGAGGATATCGTCCCAAGGGATTGGAAACTTGCTAATGTTGTTCCGATATTTAAGAAGGGTAGTAGAGAAGCTGTTCCAATTATCGCCCAGTGAGTTTGACGAGCTCCCTCTCGAAAATTTTGGAAATTATCACCAAAAGGCAGTTTGTGAAGTGGATAGACGAGAATAATGTATTGTCGGATAATCAGCATGGGCTCAGGAAGGGGAAGTCGTGTGTAACTAACCTCCTTTGCTTCTATGATCATGTGACTAGGGCTTTGGGTAAGAGCAAAAATGTAGATGTTGTATACCTTGATTTCCAGAAGGCATTCGATCGGGTCCAACATGGTAAACTCTTGAAGCGTTTACACGAGATTGAAATTGGGGTCAACTTGCTGAATTGGTAGAATCGTGGTTAAGAGATAGGTCGCAACGAGTTATGGTGAACGGGGAATTCTCTGGTTGCACAGACGTCACAAGTGGAGTTCCTCAAGGAAGTGCCTTGGTCCCATACTTTTTTCACTTTTTATCGATAAACTCGATCAGGGTATCGATGGGATTACTAGCAAATTCGCAGATGATGTGAAGTTGATGGGGGTAATCGGGAATCAAAGCGATAGGGAGTCGCTCCAGACCAACATAAACAGGATTGCAGCATGGGCAAATGAATGGAGCATGACGTTTAGCGTTGATAAGTGCACGGTCGCTCATTTTGGTTCGAACAACCCACGGTTCTCTTACAAGTTGAGTGGTGTCACTATCACGGATGCAACTAGGGTCACCGATCTGGGAATTCTCATTGACGAGCGACTTAGGTTTTCTAAACATTGTTCAGTGGTGGTCAAAAAATCGAATAGAATGCTTGGTCTCATTTTCAAAAAGGTCTCTTCGCGTTCTCCTAAAGTCATTCTTTCGCTTTTTCGAGGCTTAGTTCGTCCTGGACTGGAGTATGCTGTAAGGTTTTGGAGACCATACCTACAGAGGGACATAGACTTGGTTGAAGGGGGTGCAGAGAAGAGCTACGCGTGTCCTTATTAACACACAGGGCTTGAGTTATGATGACAGACTTCATTTTTTGAATATGTTCACATTGGATGAACGCAGGTGTCGAGGAGATATGATCGAAGTAGTCAAAATTTTCAATGGGATAGATAGGATGGACCATGAACTTTTAGTACACAGTCAATCGACTGCTTTTACAAGGGTACACCAGTATCGATTGGTAAGGGACAATGCAAGGTTATGGTGTCGCAGGGAATTTTTCTCTAATAGGGTTGTTAATAAATACAATAGCTTACCCCCGGAGGTAGTAAATTGTAACACAATTGACACGTTCAAAAAGAAATACGATAAACATGTTGGGGTAAATCGAGAAGCTATCCATACTTAGAATCAGACAACCATAAGTATTCTTTATGGGCATTGTATAATATTTTGTCATGTGTATATATTGTTTATAATTTTTGTAATTGCATTTTTAATTGGATTGCTGTATTTTTGAAATATATGACATCCATATTTTTATGGGCATCTTTTTCTCAGCCACCTCGTTGGACATTTTGCCTGTTGTGGCCTTGTATTTGTATTTGTATTTGAATGACGCATCTGAAGTCTACACGTTATTTGGATATTTTTTCTAATTGGAAATACTAAGACAGCGGTTCTCAACCTTTTTTCACTCACGAAACCTTTTTAGGTATATAATTTCTATGGTGGAGAACTGTGTGGGAGTCTTTTTATATATACTCGATATTCACACCACTATAACAACTGGATTATAACGTCATTAATTGGCGGTTCGGAAAAATTTACATGGAGAATATTGTTAATGGACCTCGTTTATAACGTCAATCAAAACGCATCGGACACGGATTATTTTTGTATAATATGAGTGAAGTATTTTTCTGACTCGGAGTGAATTGTAATGATTGAATACCGTTCTCTGTAACGAGACTTATCAACGGAGAAATCGGCTCGGCATTCTTGTATCTCTGCGGAACTTCTAACTGTAACATGTGGGAATGTGCGTGTATGTGTGGTGAACCTGACGTGCAGTTTGTTTCTGTGTAATACTGGTAATGTGTAGTGCTGTCATTCACCATACATTTTTCTAACTATGAGTGAAGTGTAATGATTAAATAATTGTATCGTTGCAGGCCCGTTGCTTCCCGTGGCAAGACTTTTTAACGGGGAGATTAGCTCACATTCGCGACTCAATTTGGGAACCACAGAAAACCAACTTCATCCGACCATCACTATGGCGATGGTTGGGGGGGTGGGGATTCGAACCCAGTTCGGCATCTCCACTTCAGGATCACTCCCTAAAAATCCAGAAAAATGTTCACACAATTCCAATAATTCCTGTAAATAAAAGTTCAAGCATTTCTCTTGAGTTTCCAGGTTTCTATAAAATATTATTTACATTATAGTGACCAAAATAAATTCCGAAAAAGAAAAACATATTTATTCTAAATTCAGATGACGCTTAATACCAATTTGTTTTAAAACGAGATGAACATTATCCTGCTGCTGATACGTGAAACAAGATAACGACGAAATAAGGATTAAAATATAAAAATAGATTAACAAGGACGACGACGATGTCTTTCAAGAAAGGATTAAAAACAAGAAAAACGCTTGACACGGGAAAGACTTTGGGTTTAAATAAATAAAGGATAAGGCTCTTTACTTGTTTGTCTTCTTCTTCAAACCAAAACTCAATCTTCTTATCTCTCTTTTCCTAAGAAGATTCTCCTAATCCTTCTAGTAATTTCTATCCGGGGCAAAAATTAAATACTTTTGCAAAGGTTGACAAGATTTCTTGAGAGAAGCAATTTTCAGCAGATATTATCTCTCCTCCTCTTAGATAAAAACAAAAGAAATATTTTTATAATAGAATTTCATTGAAAGGTACTTACTTTCTAGCGCATCGACGTGGAAATTTCTACTAAAAAATGTTTCTATCCTTATTCAAACATTATTTATTTATTTTTTTTTTCGTAGAAAATTTTACCCTAAAAGCGGTTTGAGATCTGCTCTTTCATTTTTTTAATGAAAGCGATCCATTCATTCAATTTGATGGTAATTTACAACATGAGATGATGGTATGTTAAACAAAAAAAAATAATAATACAAATAGTTTTTGATCGTTGATGCAAGAACCCGTAAATTCATTCCACAAAATCCGGTTCATTTATTTTAATTTTCAAAAATGTAATTAGTAGTCTCATAAGCATTAGAAAGAAGAGAGAGAGAGAGAGAGAGAGAGAGACTTTTGATCTTTTATATTGTTCAACGCCAATGATTTCTTATCTAGATACCGTTTCAGAATTTTGCCTTGATGCACAAAATTCTTAAATTAATTATTTATTTAGTTATTGTTTCCTATAACTTCAGATTAACAAAAATATAAGATACGGAGTAGAATGTCAATAAATGACTATAAAAGTATATACAGATCAAAGAACTGAGAAATTGTATTACCTAAAGAATTTCTATGAGAATGAAAAATTCATGGACTTATATATTTTATCATTATTTTGAAGTGTCCTAGAGGAGTTTAGTCAGTTCTATGTTGAGATGGGCATTGATGGACCATGGATTCATTTTCATCTCTCTTTGCCTGAGACGATTCTTCTAATCGTTCTAGTAATTTCTATCCGGGGTGAAAATTGAATACTTTTGTAAAGGCTGTCAAGATTTCTTGAGAAGCAATTTTCAGCAGATATTCATCATTTCCTCTTACACAAAAACAAAAGTGTTTATAATAGAATTGCACTGAAGAGTTATTTACTTTTCTAGAGCATCGTCGTGGCATATCTATAACGTCTCAGAGAAAGGTGGAAATTTCTACAAAAAAAATCATCTCTTATTTCACACTATTATTTGTCATAAAAATTTTAACCATAAAAGTTTATAAGTTTTTTGTTCTTTTTTAAATGAATGCGATCTATTCCTATTTGATGGCAATTTACCACATCAGATAAAGGAATGTAAAATAATAATAATAATAACTACACGAAAATAACTTATAATCGTTCATGCAAGAATCCCTGAATTCATTCCTCAAAATCCGCTTCATTTATTTTAATTTCCAAAAATGTAATTAATAGTCTCATAAGCATTAGGAAGAAGAGAGAGAGAAAGGCTTTTGATCTTTTATTTTGTTCAAGCCCAATTATTTCTTCTCTAGGTACAGTTTCAGACTTTTTGCTCTGATGCACAGAATTCTTAAATTAATTAATTCATTATTTATTGTTTCCTTATAATTTCAGAATTGAAAAAAAAACCGGAAGAAACGGAGTAGAATGTGAATAAATGACTGTAAAAGTATATGCGGATCAAAGAACTGAGAATTTTTGTTACTTGAAGAGTTTTTATATATGAATGAACAAGTCATGGTTTTTTTGTTATTATTTTGGAATGTCCTAGGGGAGTTTAGTCAGCTGTATGCTGAGATGGACATTGGATGCGACCATCGATTCATTCTTATCTCTCTCTTTTTTTAGAAGTTTCTCCTAATCGTTCTATTAGTTTCTATCTGGAACAAAAATTAAATACTTTTACAAACGTTGACAAGATTTTTTGAGAAGAAATTTTCATAAAACAAAAAAAATTATACGTGTAGTCCATTGGAAGGTATTTATCTGCTGGTATTATACTGCTCTCTAGAGCAGTGATTCCCAACGTGGGCGTTAACGCCCCCTGAGGGCGATGGAATGTTCCAGGGGGGCGGTAGAAGCTACGGGTATAACATAGGATCCTATGGGGTAGATTGCGTTGGGGGGCGATGGGAGAAAAAATTTCTGAAGAAGGGGGCGATGGGACAAAAAAGGTTGGGAAACTATGCTCTCGAGCATTGACGCGGTATTTCAACAACGTGGCAAAGCAACGTGGAAATTTCTACAAATAAATACATAAATATAGGCTCCCCTTATTAGAACGTTATTATTTTTTTCAGAAAATTTTACTCTTAAAGCGGCTTAAGATCCGTTCCTTTTTAAAGAAAGCGGTCTATTCATTCAATTTGATGGCAATTCACAACATGAGTTGAAGGAATGTTTAATAAAAATTAATAAGAAAATAACAAGACAAATAATTTTTTATCGCTCATGCAAGAACTCCTAAATTCGTTCCTGAAAATCCGGTTCATTTATTTTAATTTCCAAAAATGTAATTAATTGTCTCATAACCATTAAGGAGAAGAAGAGAGAGAGAAAAGAGACGCTTTTGATATTTTATTTTGTGAAACCTGAATGATTTCGTTTCTAGAATATCGTTTCGGATTTTTGCTCTAATTCACAGAATTCTTGAATTGATTAATTCATTATTTATTGTTTCCGTATAATTCCAGATTCGAAGAAAATATTGAAATAAGTGAAGTAGAACGTGAATAAATGACTGCAAAAGTATATACGGATCAGGGAACCGGGAGTTTTTGTGACGTGAATAGTTTTTATTAGAAAGAAAAAAATCGTATAATTTTCTTTTATTTTTTCAAATTCGAATTTTTCTAAGGGAGTTTAGTCAGCTGTATGTTGAGATGCACATTCATTCGACAATGGACTGTTTGTCTTCTTATCTCTTTTTTTTTCTTTGAAAAGATTCTCCCGATTTCTAGTAATTTATAATTCGAAAAAACATTAAATACTTTCACAAAAGCTGACAAGTTTTCTTGAGAAGCAATTTTCAGCAAATATTATCTCTTTTCCTCTTCTATAAAAATAAAAAAAACTATAATATAATTTCATTATAGATATTTAATTTCTAGAGCAGTGCTTTTTTTTCAACCCTTTCCAGCCCGTGGCCCTCCCTTTGGACCATATTTTTTTCTCGAGCTCCCTCCTTCCCCAATTTTACCTAGCCCACCCCCCCTCTGAGATCGTTTCTACTTATTGAATTGAATTCAGTCAGAAATAAACTTATAATAAACAAAATTGATATGATCGATCTCTGGAATCCACATTTGTTATCCAACCCAATATATGAAAAAAATAGGTCTCGCTAAAATACGCAACGAACCTGAGCAGTAAATCAATCCTCCCGACCTTATGAGTCCTCACCTTGGACCCGAGCCCACCCTGGGCAAGATTTCAGAGAGATTCCCTTATATGGGGTTCTAGGCATGGCAGTCTTAGCATCATAGGTCCCCTGACATAGTGGTGTTCTGAACCCCATATTTAGCTGGTAGTAACAGCTGACATATTTGCACACTTATACTCGAAAATCATAGCACCAGATCTCTTCCTCTTAGACCCTGTGGAGATGAAGCCCCGGGCTGTAAACACATGGGTTTAGGCTGCCCTGGTACCATAGACACTAATGTTAGATTCTGAAAGTGGGGACATTTTTTCCCACCATATTTCACTTGAGAGCTTTATCGCTTCACAGTTCCCTTTGGTCCACTCCACCACTTGCCATGGCTCCCATTTTCATCTGCTTTTCATCCGTGACCCCCTCAGAACATTCCAGGACCACAAGGGGGGGGGCCACATGGCCCCCAGGTTGAGAAATCTGTTCTAGAGCATTGACGTGACATTTCTACAACAGAGGAATTTACACAGGAAAATTGTCTTCCGTATTAAAATATTAATACGCGATTCAATTTCTTTTTATTTTTTTTTAATAAAAGCAATCTATTCATCCAATTTGATGGTAATTTACAACATGAGATGAAAGAATGTTTAACAAAAAATAATAATAACAATATGACAAATAATTCTCGATCGTTCATGCAAAAACCCTAAATTCATTCCTCAAAATCCGGTTCATTTATTTTAATTTCCAAAAATGCAATTAATAGTCTCATAAGCATTAAGAAGAAGAAGAAGAGAAAGGCTTTTGATCTTTTATTTTGTTCAACCCCAATGATTTCTCCTCTAGATACCGTTTCGAATTTTTCTCTCTGATGCACAGAATTCTTAAATTAATTAATTCAGTATTTATTGTTTCCACATTTAAAAAAAAAAATGAAGAAACGGAATAGAATGTGAATAAATGACTGTAGAGAAGTATATACGGATCAAAGACCTGAGAATTTTTGTTACTTGAAGAGTTTTTATAAGAATGAAAAAGCCTTATGGATTGTTTTTTAAATATTATTTTGGAGTGTCCCAGGGAAAATTATTCAGCTGTATGTTGAGATGGACATCGATGTGACCAAGGGTAAATTGGAATCCGAAGATATTTGGTGATCCAGAATAATCACTAGAAGATTTCCTTGTCCGCTGATATCACAATAATCGATCACATGAGCGTAATATTTATTCTCTGCTTATTCGAAAGATTTTTAGCCATTCATGGCCACTGCTTTCTTCAACCGGAATGGAATCCTCAAGAAAGACAATAAAATGAATGAATGATGTGTTGTCAGCCACAAAGCCAGAATTCAGCAAAAGTTTATTGAACATACCAAAATTGTGTGCAGTTTAAAAAGTATATGCTTAACCCATAGCCCACAGGCCAAACGTTGGCATCGGAGTCATCTGATGCGGCCCATGAGCTCAAACTTAATTTTCTAAAAATGAACCAAGTGGCACATTAACAGTCTATCTTAAAGTGCCGTGGGTCCTTCAAGTGCCTTGTAAATGTGTCACGGTTACTAATGTGCACTAAGATCACTTTAGTAACCGTGACTTATTTACAAGTCACCTGAGGGACCTACGGCACTTTAAGATAGACTGTTAATGTATACATAACTTGCTATTAAATGGCTAATTTTGTTACTTCATACTTGAAAAAGAAAAAAAAAAGATGTTAAGTAAAATCAACTACATAAGTTAACCATCAATTAAATAATTTTTGAAAATTTATGAGGGTTGCCATTTGACTAGCAGATATTAGATTATTTTTTGTAGACCTATTGGGAGGACAAGGCACTAGAATCTCTTCGGGGGTCACAGAGTGAACGTTACTAATTCATGTATTTTCTGTGTTTTTGTTTTTTGTCTTTTTGTGCAAGTTTTTACCAATTGTCATGTTTTTGTTGTTGTTGAATAAAAAATATTTGTGTTTCTAATTGGGTTTTGAAGAACAGGGTGTCCATATAAAAAGTTATCTTTTGCATTTCAATAACTATATGAATGCCATGTCTAAGTTTCACACATCGTTTGGATACTTTTCCTATCTGGCCTCTAGGACCAACGGTTCACCTGTAAAATGCGACAAAGGGAATTAAGTAACCATACTGTATATTCTTACACAACCCAAGATTCAAATCTGAGCCTTTACAGTTAGCTGGCCTGCAAACCGTACACAACTAACTACTGAGATACAGTAAGATACAAATAATGCATTACAGTTAACACGAAAAGAACTATCGGTTGGAATAAATCGATGCTTTAGTCTCCCTCCCAAAAAAAAGGAGAAAAAAAAAACTGTGTAGATTGGTGATTTTTTTGTTTGGTGCACTTCTTTACATAGGCTCTTTTGCTAACATCTCGAGACGTTTCTGTGTACGGCAAACACAAGTCAAGGAAGTTGAGTGTTTCCTTCCGAGAGAAAAGGATTCGTCCAAAGTACAGAGTCGTGTTCTCATCGTTCAGGCATCCGATGATTCTTTTTGTTCTTGAGCCGTTTGCTAAACGGAAAGAAGTATTTTCTTCTCTCTTGACAATAAGATAAGAATCTTAACGTTACTGTTTTTTTTATCATTGTGCTTTATTACGATTGGTTTTGCCCTGAAAAAACTATCTTGGCATTGTATATTTACAATATTACAATTACAATATATTAACGATACCGAATTTTCTCAATTATCAGGTTATTCCAAAACGTCCGAACATTTTTTGTAAGTGCGTGATTTAGCTGCCATTGTGTTTTTTCTATCAAATTACTAGGTGCGTTCCTAGTAATATATAGGAACTTAAATCACATAAAATTACAAAATCATGAGTAAAATCATACAAAATCAAGAAATATAGGTACAGAAAATGAAATTATTATTATCCAAAAAAGCTTCCCTCAGATGATATGCAATGGTCCGATCGTTAAATCCACTATTCAAAGCAAGTAGAGGAGGCTTTTCTTTAACTCTGTGATGCCCTAAAATTTCTATCAGTACACGAAGCTTTCTCTCTCAATAGAAACGGCGGCATGGCCACAGAAGAAGATTGTTACTGCAGGGCGTACCGCACCGAGTGATTAGCTTACCAACCTCTCGGCGAGCACTTTTTTTGTGCTCGCCGAGGTTGGTAAGCTAATCACTCGGTGCGGTACGCCCTGCAGTAACAATCTTCTTCTGTGGCCATGCCGCCGTTTCTATAATAAGGCTGCCGTTCGGAATCGGCAATAAATTTTGAGTCCCGGTTTAATTTGCCCTCGTGTGCAAAAGATGACCGTTGGTGCGTCAAAAATCATCAAATAATCAACCGAAGCTTACTCGATACTGGTGTGTCACAAACTTTCCAAAACTGAAATAATAATATGTAAATGTGCAATATTAAAATTTCCATGCAGACAGGATCTCGCACAATGTGATTTCTGGCTGTTCCTGGCGTTGAAGAAGAAGCTCTGTAAGAGAGTTATTAGCTATTTCAGTTGGGCAGGGTTCGCTGAGACAACTTCCAGGAAAAACAAAAAAAAAAAAGTTCTATTAAAGGCACAAATGAAAGAAAATTCATGATTAACCTCTTGAGATTTTTCAGGGATTCTCAACAATTTATATTCGATGCGCAAAATGATTATTAAATGCGACGGACAGTACCCATCTTTAATGTTTAATTTTTTTTTCCTTTGATCAACAAAAGCAAATTGCATGAGACGTAGATTGAAATGATTTAAAATCTACTATACTGACCAAACATCAGATAATCTCTCATTGATTTGTCTCGGTCCAATCAGTATGCTGTATTTTACGTGGAAATCCACCCGCAGAAATTATGCCGTCAAAATTAAGAATTATGAAGAGTTTGTTTTCAAACTCTAGTGAATTAGTGAATTCTTTCAAAAAAAAACCCAACAAAATTCCTGAAAATATACAAAAAATAGTTTAAAATAGAAAAAAAAACACATTTCACATAAAAGAGTTTATTCCCTAACATTTGTTTTCTACCTTTAAGGCCGGTCGTTCAATGAAAGCTACTAGGAGCGAAACATGTCGCGTATGTGCGCAAGACAGTTATAATAGTTTTACGTATACACGTGACTTGCTTTCGCTACTAGTAGCTTCCAGTGGCCGACCGGCTTTTGACGTAAATACGTCTTTTAATTAATATGACGATATTACTTTACCCCACACCAACTCCGGTCACATATGACCATAATTTTAAACCAGTGGAGTTGGGTGAGAAATCAAGGCCCATTTATCGGTAGTTGCTCCAAGCTCAGTAGGTAAAGAGTTTGCTTCTGATGTGCTTTGGCTGTAATCTCCAGCCAAAAAAAAAATCATCTGGTTTATCCGCCGGTATCTGACGATACTGGGAACATTGGAAAAAAAAGTTGCGTAACGAAATTCTTTATACACGCTCATATCTCAGGAAGCAAACAACGCCAGTCAAAAGCAATGGTATCGTCAGATGCACGTTGCAAAGGTGCATTCGGTGATATCACTCCGGTTTTAATACCTCTTCCCGTCTGGGCACAAAGTCCGCTGCCCTTATTCGTAACAAATCGTTTTCCGCTATGTTTTGAGCAGTTAGTTCACAACGAAAAACAGATGACACTGGTATCATTTGTTAGCTATTTCAAAGACAAAGCCCATGATAATGACATAATTTCATTATGAAAGTACCTACCATGTGATTCAAGGCACAAAAAACCTATTCCCGTCAAAAATTGCGGTAAAAACTGTGTCTATGTCACAGCTTTCCCCAATTGTTTCTGTAATATATTTCAAAAAGAAAAATAAAACATATACTACTTACAATCGATAAACACGTACCACATCAGACGTGATAAAATTATAACTGAAATTCAAAAAATAAAAATTCAAATTTTTAAAAGAATTTTATAATTTTTTTGGTTCTAAAAATTTTTTTCAAACCTAATAAAGAATTACGCAAACATTATAAAATTTCACTTTATTATCGCGAGTATTTCACAGCAATGTTCAAGATAGCAATTGATTCAAATGTCCATGTGTAAGACGAAGAAGAAGAAGAAGCTTCTTATTTACTTGATCGATATGTTTCTCTGGAAGATAAATCGATTTGTATTTCATTAGTTTCTTGTGTCGTTGGTAGAGAAAAAACGAACTTGAATTTCAAACTGCGTTCAAATTGATATTCAGTGGAACATGTCGCAGGGAAGAAAGTAAAAGCAATTTCTTATTCTTCTTTTCCTTTCTTGTATATGATATTTTCATTTCTTTCTTTTCTCTCCTTGCGTATGCTGATTTCCTGGCTTTGGGATTCAGAGAGTGTTTTTCCATCCGACCACAAAGAGCGTGAAACGAGGGGTTGCCTTTTTCTACGTGAGTTGCATTCGCATGAAAGGAGTGCTTCGGAATCCACGAATTGGCGGATTCTCTTTTACAAAACAATATTCCCTGATACAGTCGACGCCGCTTATCAGAATCACGGATAATGTAATCATTCGGGTATTGTTATCACTATTGCGCAGAACGGAAAGGACCGATATCATAACATGGAAAAAATTATAGTCATCGGGCTTCGGATAATGTTATCTTTTTTTCCCGTGGAAAAATATTTTCGCCCATTCTTAAGCCAAGGTTTAACCAAATTTACTTTTTCCCTGTAAGTTATCGTTATCGGGCTGAAAGACAGTGTAGGGGGGCCAGAAGGTTATGTCTCCCGCCTCCATTGTTGACAAACATTTCCGTACTTAATGTCGTAATCAGTCCTTAGTATTCGCTATGGTCCATGTATGTGTAGAGCTGCTTTTGCAATGGCGTTCCTATAATAGATGCAAATGTATGACGAAAAAGAGCCCTTTTCTTCAGTTCTTGGTCAGTTTCTTTCAGTTGATTAAATTTTTTTTCGAAAGACTTTCGTCAAGGATTTATGAAACGTATTGTGCATTAAAAAAATATCGTTTATACGTAAAACATACACTTTACAGTTTTATTCTAACGCCTCACCATGGCTGAAAAACAAAAATTCAGGATTTCAGCTTGAAAAAAAGTCCCGTTTTAGAATTTAAAAAATAATGGAGCAATTAAACATTTTGTAATCAACTATATGGGAAAGAATAACAGATGTAAAGAATAACCATTTTACCAATACCAGTTTACCATACGCCCCGTTTTACCACACGGGATGTATGGTCACTGCACTTGCAAACAGTTTTCTCTCTTTTTTTGGGATATATCTATCATTCCTTCATTGGTACCTGAAATAACGAGTCCTGATGCGAGCATATTAAGCGGCCTGGACTGTACTGTTGTTTCGGGGAGAAAAAAATTAGCTGCACGTGTGCCACCACACCAGAGAGCGTTTTACTTTGAATACCCGTAGTAAATATGTAAATTTATGTGATGTCACGCCGCAGCTGTTATAAAACATAGAAACATTCGCGGAGATCTTATTTCTCAATGTGTTTGATGCTCACAATGACGATAAGTTTACGAGATCCCGTTTTCTGGTCAAATTGTTTTACTAAAACAGCAATTCCGAAGTAACTGCTCTACGGAAATATCGGATTTGGAAGAGGATTTGAAAGGTCCAATGAGTGTTAAAAATCTTCGGAGTATGGTAACGAAATTTGAAAGAAAGGATCGTTTGCTGTTTGTCCTGGAAGAGAAAGAAAACTTGTTTTTACAGGCGCAGTACAGGAGGTTTCACATCAGGTGGAAGAGCTTCAAATTCTCGTGATAGACTAGTGTCAGGAGTGTAGCACAGGCGTTGGATAGGCCACGTTCAACTGTCCATAACATCATGTGGAATATCCTCCGATATTATCCGTACAACCTTTCACTTGTGCAGCGGTTGCTTCCACATGATTATGACGCTCGACTCCGGTTCTCACTGCAGTTTCTAGCTCTCGTTGAGGTCGATTCAGAATGGCCTTGGAATACCCTCTGGACAGACGAAGCGCATTTTCACTTGGATGGTGCAGTCAATACTCACAACTGCCGAATTTGGGAACCAGAACATTCGCACCTTATCTTAGAGGTTCCGTTGTATTTACCAAAAGTGACGGAATGGTGTGATTAACTCTGCATCATTTATTCTTGGTCCCTACTTCTACTAGGAGTTACGTTCTACAGGTTCAGTGACATGTTCGATCACCGGGAAGCGATATGCATTGCTGTTACAGAACGAAATTGTTCCGGCTCTGCAAGCACGTCATTGCCTTGCAAACAAAATCTTTATACAAGACGGAGCTCCTCCACACATTGCAATGTATGTTAAGAATGTTCTTAAAACACATTTCACAGAAGAACGTGTCATCAGCCGACACTTCCCTAATCTATGGCCTCCCCGATCCCCGGACCTTAATTCATACGATTTTTGGCTTTGGGGGCATTTGAAACATCGGGTAAGTCGTGACAATCCAAGAAGGTTACCTGACCTTAATGCCGCATTTCACTCCACGTGCTGAACACACACTTCGCTCAGTTGTGGAACATGTCATCTTGCGATTTAATATGGTATCTGAAAATGATGGCCATCATGTAGAACATGTTTTGTTGCAGTAACAATTGTAAAAGTGTATAACAATTGTTAAAATTGTAAATGTTTGCCTAAATGTATAATTTCTTACTGAAACGCCCTCTGATGGCGACATATGAAACTAATTTTTCTCCACCTGAAACAAAATCCCATTACTTCATGAAATTCTCCACAAAATTTCACAATTTCCTGATTTCGCCTGTAGGCTACTTTAAAATATGGTCTTTTAATTATGGACGCCATTTATGTTGCCTGCCAGAAGTTTATATTAAAATGTTTGACAAATATATTTAAGTACACATAGAACAAAAACTTGAATACCCTTAAACATTGAAAATTTCATAGTACTTGCAACTCCCTTAACCAGTAATTAATAACCAACAATTCATTAACCAGTGATTTATTTAGAATTTGGTACACATATTGTAAATTGTATTTTATATGCCAACACAACTTCATACATATCTTTAACCCTTAAATGCTTAACTTTGCATTTGTGCAAACGTTTCTTTAACCCCTTGACAGTGACGCCAGAGTCCTGTTCGGGCAACAGAAAAATTCCGTATTTGTGATTTGATGATTATATTTGTGACAAAAAAAATCAAAAAAATGTGTTTCCCCTTTCCTTGAAGCCCGAATTGAGTTCGTTTACATTTTTTATTTATATAATACACAACAACCAAAGAAAAAATTCCATTTTTGGTACATTTTTCTGAAATAAATTACACTGTCAAGGGAGGTAAACGTTCATTACTGCAGTCAGTTTGAAGAAAAAAAATTCAGAATTGTCTTTTCGCAAATAAGATGAGGTCATATTCTTTCAATTCTATATTTTAAATTTTCTTGTGCGTGTCGCAGTTAACACTACTCTTTATTTGTTGCAGAGGATGAGGGAGCCGTGATTTCGCTAATTTGTTAAAATGCTTTGTTTGCCTTTCTTTTTACCTGCAAGTTTGCAATTGGAAGTTTTTTTCTTACTATAGTTTGAATAACAAAGATAGTTATACTACATTTTAAAGTAATATTACTGAAATATTAGTTAAACACATTTTTTTTATATTGAGATTTTTGAGGCTTTTTATGTCTTGAATAAGTCTGTGTATAAACTGTGCAACTCGAAATATATATATCTGTGTGTGTATTTTAATAATTTTACGGCTTTCAATACGAGCCCTGAAAGAAAAATCGTCACCTCGAGAAAAAAAATTGAACATTTAAAGGTTAATAGTTGTTTTCCTGCATATTTCCAACGTTAGGAAAAATGTATTGTTCAATACTACAACCAACATCTCGCGCGTATGACAAAATTGCATAATATCAATATGATTGAATAAAAAACTAGTTTAAAATAAAGAAAACTGTATAGTTTATCGAAAATAGTAAAGGATATTTGAGATCCATTTATAAATATTTTACTTGCGTAGAAAAAAAAATTTCGAATGAGAATTTTTCAAATTTTGAACTTTAAATTCAACTTGAAATAGAAATAAATCAAGGGAGTTTAAATCTTCTGCTTCATTTAATGAATTAAATGGTTTTCTTTATTTTGAATCAGTTTTTATTCAATTATATTGATGCCATGAGTTTTTATCATGCGCGCAGATGTTGATAGTATTATTGAACAATACATTCTCCTGAATGTTTGAATATTTGCAAAAAATAATAATAATCACGGATATGTGTAAATTTGTGTTAGCATATTTAGCATATAAAATTAAATGCAATAGTTTACAATATGTGTACCAAATTCAAAATAAATCAGTGATTAAATAATATGTTTGATAATGTTTTCCCTAGTGCAGTGGTTTCCAATCGTTTTTAGGCTACGCCCCACCGAAGCATCTCTGAAATCCTGATGTCCCCTTTTGTCAGGTTGTCATAGAAAAACTCAAATTTCCCGTTGTGGAGTGTGGGACCCACGTTGGGAATCACCGCTCAAGAATGTAGTTTTTGAGGCTTTTGACCATGCTAAAAATTATAAGACCCCATTAAGGAGAGAAATTCCACGTCAACTGCACTGTACGAAATGACGTTTAAATATCGTATTCAACGGCTGTATTTTTCTCTAACTTTTCACTCTTATATATACAGCCTTCTAAATAATGCGTAAGTTGTAAGAAATCACTGCATAGAAGAATAAAGTCTTTCAAACTTTTTTGTTCTGTCACTACCATTCCACACACACACACATACATAGGAAAAAGTGTTATCTGAAGTATTACCAAAAAAATATGATGAATATATTCATAACTAGGTCTCGTCGAACATCTAGCGAAGTTTGGTGTGATCCCGTATTAGAAAGCTGCATCGAAGTATTTAATGTTCCAACTGGTGTTGGCAACTTCTATCTCCCGTGCTTTTTACGACAATTCATTCTTGCGTTCACAAATCACTCTCTGACATACCAAACAACATTCCATCTAACATCAAAGCTCATTTCAATGTTGAAAAACAGATGGCAGCCCATACTCAGTATACCAAAATTTTATATTTTTGAAGAATAAGAATCGAAGCCTTTTTGAGGTTTGATAATTTTCAAAAACCGACTGCAGAAATTCCGGGAGTTCTCATCGTGATAGGAGATGATTTTGAATCTTCTCTTAATAGACGATGCCCGTGCAAGAAATGTGCCAGAAGAGATATTTATATCAAATTTGAGAAATGAAGGAATTGAACCCTTGAAGGATATAGGAAGAGATCCATAATTCCTAGGAGTGTTCGAAGTGTTTCGAAGCTGTGGGTGCCCGTCTTTAGATTTTAGTAGGAGAAGTTTGATTTCTCAACCAATTCTGGAGGTGCTCGGACGCATGCTATAAATTACCAAGAGTGCTCGACTACCCACAGCCCCTCCGGCTTCAACTCCACTGAGAAAGTCCTTCCTTAAAAGTATACCAAGAAATTCCTATTAAAAACGATTAAACGATTGAACCAACTCGTCATTTCATCATTGCAACTGTAGTAAACTTCAGTTTCGCTGGATATTTTATTAATTCTTTTTTTTCCAGTGAAGAAGGGGCTATATTAAACGTCGAAAATTTCCATCTCTTTTGCATTTTCATTTACTTTTGATCAATTTCGGATTTTTTAAAATATATATGCTATATTTATATGGTATATATATGTAAATATATACTTCATATCATTCTTTTTCCTAGAGGGTTCTGAATTTCTTAGATATTTTAGAGCGCTGCCTCCAAAGAAAATGGTGTATAGAAAAGTGTTTGGTCATTAGCATACAGCACCTAACCACAAAAATCTCTCACCAGGCTGGTGCATGTCCATTTTGCAACACCTGGCCGCACCCTAGTACAGAGCCAAACCAGCAATCATTCAGTATGGTAACTACCTTATGCACGGTAGAAAAAAAAGCGCGTAGCTATTTCAAATTTATTCATATATTTTTTGATAGTATATGCTATCCTTTGATAGTACAATATATTTTACATGTCTCCAACACAAATTTTTTTGCAAAGGAAAAACAAATGCATTGCTAATATCTTGCGTGCTTCATAAAATAGCATATTAATTTAATTGAATAAAAATTGATTCAAAATGAAGAAAACAGTTCCGTTCATAAGATGATAAAGAGATTTGAGGTCCATTAATAAATACTTGATTTAAAAAAAATTATTACCTTTTTGAGCTTTTTAATTTTACGATTGAGTCGATGAAATCTTTTTCATTTGCAAAAACGTAAGTGTTGCAGATATGTAAAAGTTTGAACTGGCATTGGATGGATTTGATTTCAAGTATATGTATATTTGAAATCGAATGATGGTTAAATAATATTAATTTTGAAGATATTTATACAAGAGCATAGTTTTTCACGCTGTAAAAATGTGGAAAATCCCTTAAGAATCAGGTGCAATCACGAACAACGTAAATATTGTAACATTTACAAATTTCTGAAGCAATTTGAATCAAAAGTAAATGAATAAAGTTTACTGAAAACGATGCAAGTTAATTCAAAAATAATCATCGGATTTCAAAAAGTACTACATATATCAAGATACTTTGTAAGAAGCAGAGACATTCCAAGTTTTTTTCCCCTCCACTACTTATAAGCGCTTTATGTGTCCTTCTTTCATTATGCGGCCCACATATATACCGTAGTCCAATCTATCCCCGATACAGCAAGAGAATAGCCTATTGATGTTCGTATAAGCGAGGGCAGTTCGACTCTTGAGCTTATTCAAAGTGGCTGGCTGTAGAGGTATATATACAGCGTCTTCAATGAAACCCCAAAGGAGAAAGTCAGACCTTATCTCTTTTTATCCTGACTGTACGTTAAAATAACGTTGGCCTTCCAAATAATTTGCATTATAACTACTTATTACTGTAATTACCGTTATACTTTTATTTTAATTTATTATAATCTTCATCTTATTCTACTATTCACAATATCGGATAAAAAGTGTTAAAGGCTCGTTTGATGGGACGGCGACTGTGCTCCAAATTTTCTTCTGCACGCTCATTGCACGGAAACAAGTGACGAAGATGTCGCATATTCCAAAACACAAAACTCTACGGGAATATTGAATGCGTGGGAATAAAAAATTAACCGTTGTTTCTCCATACCCTGTTTAATATTAAACAGTACAATTTATATGTTTCAAGTTTTATATTTTTTTAAAACCCGAACTTTTGAATCACCCTGTAAATTTATCATAAAAGTAGATAATGTTTAAATTTACTATAAATTTATTATAAAAATTAGTTTAAATTTATTCATATCTAATCAAGCATTAATAAACTTTTCGAACAATCACCTGATCACACGATTTCGTTATTCGTAACGAATTATACATATCTTCATAATTACCCTCTCATAGGGTAATTTATGAAGAATATTATTCTGTTGAAGATCAATCTTTTTCTACGTAATGTCGGCAAAATTAATTTTCTACCAATTAACATATTTTCTTCAGATTCAAATCAAGGACGAGCATCAATAAAATGTGGGTCCGCATATTGCATATTATATTTATAATATAATTGCATATTATATTTATAATATAATTGCATATTATATTTATAATATAATTGCATATTATATTTATAATATAATTGCATATTATATTTATAATATAATTGCATATTATATTTATAATATAATTGCATATTATATTTATAATATAATTGCATATTATATTTATAATATAATTGCATATTATATTTATAATAAGCATACGTTTAGCGATATTGATCAGTTCTGAAAGAGCATCTATGAAATTATTTGGCGATGAGAAATAGAAATAACAGGTAGAAAAGAATTGTCCGCCAACTTCCAGCACCGAATCCTTGAGGTTTATCTTTCGCATTTGCTGATGCATAGATATGGGAGAACCATATTCTGAAGTGCTTTTCTTTGCGGTGAGGGGGATAGCCTTCCCTTCTTTACCAAGGGCCTTTTTTTTACTTTTACGTCTTTTGAAGCCCCAAGGGCTCTGTCAGCAGAAGAGGGGGGCCTTCAGAGGCTTCTGAAGAGCGAGCGGGAACAAGTAAAAATAAGTAGCCAACTCTCGGAGTACTCCTGATTCTGAGGAAAGCTTTTCTTCTTTTTGACTTGGTTAGGCTTCAGGGCTCCAAAATGTAAAAAAAAAAAAAAAAATAGAACGTGAAGTACTACGCGTCCACGTGCCTATACAATTTGCAATATTCTTTGAAAAATTTATACGGATTTTCCTATGTTTGCTTCACTGCACATAGATTCAATATGCAACAAAAACAACATAACCGAATATATGACTCGGAATTTGTTTTGTTTCTTGAAATTATTTTGTGCTGTGTATATCTTGATTTTGATTTAATTTTTGAACATTTTGCTAAATACCTTCACATGTGTATGCATTTATATTTGGCCTATATCGATCGATGGCCTAGTGTGAAAATTTCGTATATCAATTTTTTTCTGAGGTCATTTACGGGTCATTAGCCGATTCATATTACCATACATCGCAAGTTACCGTTCAGCGCATTTCTGTTCCAAGGAAGAAATATTCTTTCTGCTCCTATAGTTTATTGGTAACACACCCGTCCAGAATGCGATATTCATGGGTGTGTTCTCGTAGAGGCAATTGTAAATTTTTCTTTCCAAAAATCAGTATCTTCACATAAATAGTCAGTTTTCAGTATACTTTGTACTAACAAGTGGAGAGGACCTCTTTTTCTACACTAGCAAATTCCCTGGAGAGATGATACTTGGGAATTCGTGAGGATCCCTTTTTAAAAAAAGCCCATCACTACTGTTTAGAAGATTTGGAAATCCCACACCATTATTGATAGATACAGGAGTATATGCGTATTCGGTGACTCATTTGTAAAGTTTAAAAATTTTACAGATTTTTTTTGTGTTTCTAATGTGTATAATATTATACCCGTTATGAGAAATTACGGGCCATAGTTACTGGAACTGAGACATGGGGGTGGAGAGAAGAGAAGAAGGACATGGAAGACGTAGTGTCACAGCGAAAAACAGCTATTTAGCGCTCGAAACTGTTTCTACGACTCGGGGAAAATCCAGGATGAGACTCTAGGGGAATCGGGAAGCCGCAGAAGCTTTGAAAGTGATAACCTCCTGATCCTTCTTTTTGCTGTTGAGAGCTCTGCTATCTTATCCTGCTCTCTTCTTCCTCCTCTTTCTCATTCCCAGTTTTCCCATTCGATCAGGAGAGAGAGGTTTTTGCTCCCCTGAGGTCTATCTTTCTTTTTTTCCCACCCTGTATCTAGTTTGCTTCCATGTCCTCGATCTATGGGGATAAAAGCGCACAAAAATCATGAAAGAATTTCCAGATGGTGATATTAACTCTGACCCAACAGTGTGATTGCTAGGCACCTACTTACTTCTTATTTTAGTCATATATTCATCTTTATCACAAAAAAAATTGTCCCCAGCCAATCACATATAAAATTTAGTCTGAAAATACCTTTTGTTAGTTTTTAAAACAAGTTTAGTTGCGCTTTTACACAAGTTTTGTTACGTTTCTGAAAGATTTGTTTACTGGTCTTGAAAGAGCTTTTGTTACGATTTTACAAAAAGGTTTTTTCCCGACCCTGTATTTACTTTGCTTGTATTTATTTCATCGATCTATGGGTATAGAAACGCACAAAAATCGTAGAAGTAAACCCCAAATAGTCATATTAACTTTAATCCAACAGTGTGATTGCGTGACACATTTATTTACTTCTTATTTTAGTCATAGGCATCATCATAATAAAGTCCCCAATTAGTCACACATAAAATACCAGAAAATATATTTTCCAAATTCATACATTCAGTATCCATATTTTTTATCGGCATCTTTTTGTCAGCTACCTCTTTTTGGGTATTTTGCCTGTTATGGTTTTTGTATCTGTATTTGTATAAACATTTCCACTTGTTTACCGTCTTAAAAATAGCTTTAGACCCGACTCTCTAAACTGCCTTATCAGACTCTTCGCTGATGATTGTGTCGTTTATAATACAATATCCAATTTTTCTGACCAAGAATCTCTCCAACACAACCTTAAAATTATTTCCGAATGGCACTAAACCTCCTCAACTCCTCAAAAACAGTTTTTATGAAAGTTACTCGTAAAAGAATTTCCCACGATTTCCCTTACTCGATAAACAATTCTTTCATCTCTGAGGTTCTCCATTATAAATACCTGGGCATTATAATCTCTCCCGATCTCCGCTAGAATCTTCACGTTGATTATATTTTTAATACATGTCCCCAAAAAATCTTTTACCTTCGACGTAACCTTAAAAACTCCACCCGTCATATCCGTCACCTTTGCTACTACTACTAAACCAGACATGCGCCTCGTCCATATTCCTCTGCGGAACTTCTAACGAATTGGTGCATGTTGGAATGTGTGTGTGTACGTATGGTGAACCTTCCGTGAAGTTTATTTCTGTGTAATGCATGTTATGTGTATGTAATGCTGCCATCTGCAATCAAACTTTTAAACTATGAGTTTTCTCAACTCATATTAAGTGACATCACCTGTGCTACCAGACATATATATATACTCCCTACTCTCTCTTGTGCCTGTGAAGCCTGAGACCCCCATACCCAAACGAACATAGACAAATTAGAAGAATCTATCTAAAATAAGTCCACTCGCTTCATATTTTAACTGTTAACCTTCGTCTGTCTCCATATCGGAGCTCAAGCGCCAACTCAATGCCCAACCACTCTCCTCTCTTAGACTTATCTCTCGTTTAACTTTTCTTTCCAAAATCCTCAATGGGTTTTTTAATATCGACACCTCCAACATCCTAATTAAACTCTCACATTTCTCTGTTAGACTCAACCATTCCCAAAAATTACAGTCCATCTTCGCTTCTTCAGATTGTCACAAATTTAGCTTCTTCCCGCGAACCATTATCAACTGGAACAACCTACTACCAAATATTGTAGATTGTACTACGATTTCTGAATTTTCCTGTATCATCAAACGTCATTTTCGTCATACATAACTTCCACATCCTCTTTTATAGGCTTCGGCCAAACAATGTTGAACAAATAAATAGATTTTGTCAATCATTTAAAAGAGGTGTTTTTTAACGTTTGCACAAACACTTCTCATGTGGCGCCTAAAAAGCTTTGTTTGTTAAGCTTGAAAAAGCTTTTGTTACGCTTTTACAAAAGGTGTTTTCCTCCATCCTGTATCTAGTTTGCTTCCATGTTCTCGATCTGTGACAGCGTCTTTTATCCCGCGGCACACTTGAACATGCAGTTGAACATCCACGGCACATTTAAAAATTCAGATTTTGAAAATTACATTTTTAAATATTAACAATAATTATAAATAATGAATTTATTACTATTTTAATTAATCATTATTTTAATTACTATTTTAATTAATCACTATTTTAATTAATCACTATTTTAATTAATCATTATTTTAATTACTATTTTAATTAATCACTATTTTAATTAATCATTATTCTAATTACTATTTTATTTAATCATTAATTAATCACGGCTTTTTATTAATTATTAATCGCAAAGCAATTTATTACTATTTATAATAAAAAATAATTGAAATTTCTCAAACAAAATTTAATCAAATATCTAAACTTCACAAACTCGTAGAATATTTTCCTTTTTAGACAGGGACGCTAATAAAGCTTCTTCAAAAGATTCTGTGTATGTAATCGGTTTTTGTTTTAGTATTTTTCATTACAGAAAACCTGCATTCGCGCAAATGTGATGTCAAGAACAGAACTTTTTTGCCGTTACACTCGCAAAATTAAATCTACTGTTTACCAAATTAAATCAAAATTTAATATCCATTTTTATTGGTTTTTATAATTTTTATCCATTTTTTACACAATTTATTTCTACTCTGTGACCTTTTCATCTTTTCCGTAATATTTTAATTCGCTGACGTTCCTCCACATTTCAAACCAGCAGTTCCTAAACTTTGCGACTTGAGGAGCCCTCTTCAAGAAAAAAAAATACTATTTTGGTGATTCATAATTAAATCTACTGATTAATTTCATTTTACTGACCAGAGAGCCCGAAGGGCCGCATGCAGCACAGGTTGTGAACCACTTCCTTTAAAAATAAAAAATTTTCCCCCAACCCGGAGAAAATACTCGTACTATAGGCTATACATGTCTGCTGTTGGTGAGTAAAAATATTTTTACAAAATTTTTATACAATTGATTTAAAATTAAAAAAATTTAATTTCAAAAAAACTGTTCAATAAGGACCTCGTTGACTTAACAACTCTGTAGTTCGAACGTTTCTATTGTACGTTCTACTTAAACATTCGCCCTCTAACAAATTTTGTTCAATAATAAAATTCATGTAGTCCTGCTGAGAGGAACTTACAGTTCCTTGGGGTTGCATAGTACATGTAGTGTATGCATGTATTTGCATCTGTCTGTAAATTATGCTTGTATTTGTATATTATATATATATATTCTTCTTTTCTTTTCTTCTATTCTTCTTTTTGTAGAAAAAACAAGAGGGTAAAACCATTATTAAATTTTAATTTTTTTTCTCATTTCATTTTTGTGATACTAGTACTCCATATTATCTGCAGTGTCTTGATTTTTGTTTTGATATCCAACTTCGTATTTCTTCAGAAAAAATATTTACATCAATTTTCACTGTAATTTTTCGTGGCCAACCAACTATCCTCTTACGGCATATCACGAATATAAAAACGCACAAGAAAAACATAAAAAAACCCCAGATGGTGATATTTACTCTGAGCAACGATGCGATCGCTAGTATATTTTTTGTATGTGTCAGTCACACACACAAAATTAATCGGAAAGTATCATTTTTCAAGGAATTTCCACTTAACTAAAAAAACTCGAATTGAAAAAAAAATTGATATATTATGCAAATTATCACTATAAAATCAAATTTTTGCGGGAATATTTAATTTTTTAACCATGATAAGATCATTTTTTAGGTATTTTCCACAGAAAAATCTACATAATTAGAATAATGAACCCAAAAAACATGAAAAATGAGTTAGCTTAATTATTACGTAACTAATTATGCATTTTACTCAATTTAGGGTTACTTTTGGTTTTCTTCTCCTCCCACTAGCACATACACACATCAATTTCGTAATGAAAATAATTCATTATCCCTTTTTTTCCTCTTACATAATTAATGATATATCGTTATGGTTAATGAATATTAATTAGGATTATGATTGTTTTGTTATTAAGTGTCTTAACTGTTGAGTTATCTCAGTTATCAACATGTATTGGAAAACTTTATTAAAATACTATATTATCAGTTGAAAAAAATTGATTATCAATACATTTAAGTATGCGTAATTTTTATTGATAAGTATAAATATTTAGTTTCTAAATTTTTTCGGAATTTAACATTTATTGATGTTTGTTTGTTTTATTTTTAAGATGTGCAACAATTATGAAAAAATATTATAAGATTTATAAAAGAAATAATTAAATTTTTCGAACGTTTCAAAATCATTTCAAAAAATTTAAATATTCAACAAACTTTTGATCGCTAATATATGTTTATAATAAGATCGAATTCACAGTTTGAATATTTTTAAAACTGTAAATAAATTCCAATGTTTCACTGAGAGAGATTCAAAAATTATCCTATTTTTCATTATAAAAATATTTTATGGAAAGTTTTAGTTTGCTTTATTTTTGGAAAACAAATATCATCCTAATGTATAATATATTGCTTTTCTCCTTTCTTTCAATTTTTTTTTAATTTTCAATTTTTTGAATGAAAAGAATTTAATTTCATTATTCATTTTGCTTAAGAAAAAATAATTCCATTGGAAATTATTTTATAATATTGCATAAAAAGAAATGATTGTTTTGAAATGATTTTTGTTTTCATGAGTATTTTAAGAAATTTATTTTTAATTTATCTCAGAGTCTGTTTTTGTGTTAGTTATAAATTTTAGTTCATGAAAATTTCAAAATTTTTTTCTGGGAATTTTTAATCTTGCTTATTGATTGATATTTTGGTTTAGGGAAAAATTCTATTTTTATATATTTTATTTTGCAGAAAGTTTTCATTTCAGCCAATTTTTTAATTTATTTTCGTTTGAAAAAGAAGAATAATATAAAAAGTAAAATAATATGCTATTTTATTAAAAGTTTTAATTTTGTGATTATATTTTATGAAAAATTAAAATCCCGTTTCATGAAAATTTCTATTACCTTATGAAGCAATATATGAAATTTGTTTTTATTTAATATATAATAACATTACTTTAAGTTATTATTTAGATTTTTATTTCTTCATCTCAGCTTCGAATGACATTTCATTTCCTCGAAATCATCAGGAAAATGAAAATTTCTTCATCTTTGCTCAAAAAAAAATATATATATATATATATTCCAAGCAAAAACGATGATTTTGTGTGTTTATTTCACGTGGGAATTATAAGACTCGTGTTATTAACTTCCTTCAAATTTTATGTTTTTATTTCTTCACCGTTTTTCGGTCCTTATATATTTTCCACGTTTTAATACAATTTTTATTTTCACATCGAAAAACTTGTGCATTTTAATACAATTCTCAAATTTTCACTTTCACGAATTTTAGTGAAAAATTTTATAAACTGTATGAATAAATTTCAGCTTCGGATAAATATTTTAGTATCCTCAGTTTCCAAAGTTTTAATTTTGGAATAGGATAAAATTCGAATAGCTGTATACCATATACGATGGACCACACGATTCGCGAGCCAAATGTTGTCCTCGGAGCGATCTGTTGAGGGTGAGCCTTCAAATCAAAATTTGTAAAAATCAAATTTGGAAACAGATTCCCAGATCACTTAAGCAGCCCTCGAAGAATTTCCGGATTACTAAAGTGACCTAGGCACATTTACGGATCATTTAAAAAAAACTTGGGGTGCTGCTGCAGATCGTTTAAGTGGCTAGCGGCATATTATCATTTTACAGTGTGGGAAAAAAACTCCGTAAAAATTTCAAAAACTCATAAAAACCGGGAAAATGATCGAAATAAAAAACGAATTGCAGGGTAAGCATCGCTAGGTCACGGGAATTTTTTTAAGACAGGGAAAAACTAAAAAACAGCCGATAGGTGGCGCTGACGTACACACGTCAAAGAAAAGATACGCAAATAACAAACAGAATGCCTCCAAATTGTTTATTAGCCGATAGCCCTGCTTAATTCAACCGTAACCGTAAATCGTTTATTATAGCAGTATGTGTTTCATATGACCACAACCATATATAGGGGATAACACATTTCAGGCGAGTCACAAATCAGCAATGGCAGAGTGCAACAGGTCCATATACACGGTTTACAACAGTGAACTGGTTCTTATAACCGTCTCATTTGCATATGGGCACCGAAGTCGCTCTTACCAGGGCCACCTATCGGCTGTTTTTGAGGGATTTTTTTTTTGTAATCATGGAGAATCATTATGTTCCAGCTGAAACCGGTGACGTTGTACCTCCGCGCGTAAAAAATTTATATATATAGCTCAATTATCCGGTATTTTCCCGGCTCATCGGATAGAAACTGATTCAATAATGTTTAAAGTGACAATAAGATTTAATGATTTGAAAGTTCAAAAATTGATTTGCTTTTGTTAATTATTTTGTAAGCACAAAAAAATCTCCGCGTAACGCAATAGAAAAGAATACACTGATCGGTGCATCACTTGTTTTTTTTTAAATACACTGATAGCAGCAACACTTGTACACACACCATATATAGTCGAAACACTCCACGCGAAGCTGGTGACGTCACTGAAGAAGTCCGTTTCACCTATAGTCATTGGATATAATGTAAAAAAGGGTAAAGATATCGCATGCGTCGGCCCGCTACATCGAATGGCTACAGGTGAAATGGACTTTGATCAAAGCAACAATTTAACTCATAAATAAGTATTTGGTGCGGAATGAAAGCATATTTGACTCCGCAATTTGTAAACCGATTTCTGAAATTCAAATTGCAATGGAAAACCCACTAAAGTGCGCATCTTTTGAGTACAGTAAAATTTGAGGAAAAATTGTTGCATCTGATTTGAAACACGAAAAAATGGTGAAAAACGCGAGACTTTTGAAAAAAATTTTGAAATAAAAAAAAAATTAATGAAAATATTTTTTGGCGGAAATATGCTTATGGCTTCTTCCACACATTGGCAAAGAATCTTAAAAAATAAGTTGGAGTGATACGATCAATGGTGTGGATCTGTATGAAGAACAAACATACATATATATGCATAATTTCACATTTATATACTGTATATGGTGAATTTTTAACTCGGCCGGATAGTCGCGATCCGAATAGTCGAGAGTCTACTGTAAATGTATGACTCACTCGACACATTTGATACGTGATTGAACGTTATCCGTGACCGTCTTGAAAAGATGTAATTTCACCCAAGAAATCTGAAGCCATTCCACAAGAAATTCTTCTATACACCAACTTTATAAAACACGTGAGTAGCGGCTTCTGTGGATGACATTAATTGCTCAATGTCATAATGGCTTCCCTATTTTTAACGCAGTTTTTTTTCGCCCATCTTATAAAAATTCTCGTCAAAATCTATTATTTTATCAACTTCAAAAAATTCGCTAACTTTAAAAAATGTCGGTTGTTAATATAAACCACAATTTCATTTTTTTTTTAATGACCATTTTTTTTTATGGAAATTTTCATGAAATGTTTATGAAATATTCTCCTTCCCTTGAGTGAATAAGTATCTTTCGATCAATATTTCTCAATTATGCAGTCTAGAAAATTAATCTCAACGAAAAAAAAATATATTCTTGCGGGTTTGTTTACTTGCTTACAATGACATTGAATTTTTTTTTTTTAATGAAACTGCTCTTAATTACATAAAATGCTTCCAATATCTATGTTAAACATTTTCATTTTTTTACATCGTGCCAGTCTTGATCATGTTATTTGGTTTTATTTTGTTGATCTTGAGGCAATGAGATACTGAAAGGAAAAAATTAATTTTATTGAATATTTTTCGTCGTTTAATTTTCGTCCTCGAAATCTGTAGTACAATCGGGTAATGAGGAATACCACTTTTATTTTTTAGATTATTCCTATTTTGAAATATAGTAGAAACCTGGAAACCTGTATTTCTATAAAATTTGATTTCTGGTCTTTGCATTGACAAGTCTATGGTATTTAAAAATATTTATTATAACTAAGAAAAAAGGTATTAAAGAAATCATTTTCATGGAGAAATAATGGAATAGTCGAGCAATATGGAATAGAAGGAT
Source organism: Pholcus phalangioides (assembly GCF_987345545.1). NCBI lineage: Eukaryota > Metazoa > Arthropoda > Arachnida > Araneae > Pholcidae > Pholcus > Pholcus phalangioides. Next base: position 27,646,336 of record NW_028301602.1, read on the forward strand.
TCGTAATGAGCAAAACTAACTTGAAAACAAGATTTAATGACTATGACATTTCATTTCATACCGTATACCGCCCTGCCTCTGTCGACCATCTTTAATTTTAGCCATTGCCCCCGATGAGGAGATTGGGGGGTGTCGGGTGTTTTATTATGCATATAAAATACATTACATAAATATAAACACATTATTAAAAAAAAGGTATATGCAGATTTAAATATTTGCTATTGCACGAAATTCATATCGATGAGCTCTTATGAGCTCTATTGAGACCTTTGTTGTTCACTGTGGCCGGGTGCCAGGTCCTGGACCACGTCTTCCCTCTTTGGGTTGTTGGCTCGGGTGAGCACTCCATCGTGGCCAGGCCAGGTCCTGGATCACGTCTTCCCTCGTTGGCTTATTGGCTCTTGTGAGAGCTCCGCCATGGCCAGGTCCTTGACCATGGCAGAGACATGACTCCATGACAATAAAAAACAAAAGTTTCATCGTTTGTTTTTATAGTTCATGATGTGATGGTGTGATAGTCTAATTCAGAAGTGATTAACAGCTGGCTCGTGGGTCACCGCGACCAGGTAAAATTACTGTGTATTAAATTGACTTTCTTATCATTATATTTAAGCTTCCATTTTCAAACAGCAGACCTGATCAACAGACTATTTACAATCATTATTATTAGTGACGATGGTAATTAGCTATGTTCTTATCACACTGCCTTTTCGTACACACGTATAACTCTTAAAATTTGTTATGGGCATTTTTAGCCTATGTCTTTCCGCCGTTTCGTTGGACAATCTGCCTCTTTGTGACCGATGTATTTGTAGCTGAATGCATATCTGGTGTTCTGCTCACAGTGACGAAACTTTTCCGAAGTAGATTCCAACTCACAATGACACTTCGAATTTACAACCTACTAGAATATGCAGACCGTAATAATTCCATAGAGCGAAAATTTCTCATGTGGGATGGTCGGGCTCACACACAGACATATTATGCCGTTGGAAAATAGAGGTCCACACCCAGACACGATGGTTATTTGTGTCGGAAACGAGAAACAGTAATATCTAAATTTCGACATAGCGGGTTGGTGACATTCCACGCTAAAGCATGCTAACACTTTCCCAAACAAAAATACCGATATTCTGCTCCAAGAAGATAGATATCGGTGAGTAAATCAATTCCTTGAGTGTCTATTTGACCCGTGTGACCCAACAGGTTGCCAAATTAGGAGTAAGGAATAAAAATTATTGCAGAAAAATCTGGAAAATATGTTTTGTCTGTAAAATTCCAAACTTTGGATGTAATTGAATGAAATAATTCCCAAAAGAAACAATATTTTTTTATGCATTGTATCTGCCAGCTGGGAACCAGAAAAACAATGGATATGTTTCAGTTACTGAAGAAGTGGAGACCAGTCTCTTAATGACTAAATATGGCTCGTTTTTCACCACATTAATATTATGGCGAACACAAATCTGCGAGTTTTCTGGGTCATTTTACTGGTGCGGCTTATACATTGAATGTTGTCTCAGGTGCAGCCCGCGACGCTGCAGCTGACCATTATATTGACCCTTGAACAATGAGAAGTTGGCCAAGTCTGGTCTATTGACTTTTTTTCTTTGAAAACGAGCTGGGTTCATGAGCTTGGCCATGGTTCGTTTCCGGATAACCTTCATAGGTTCAAATAAATTCCCAAATGATGAATATGCATATATGGTCATAGGCAGGCTTCTTCCCGACTCAGCTGTATGCCCTAAGACAACAGCCTTCCACTTCAGAGAGCCAGATGGACATCTACGAATACTTCGGCTGGAATGAATCTTGAAACGCGAGCATTTAAAAAGTAAAATATGTAGACTGGTCCGCTTTCTGGAGCAGCACCCTGAGGATATCAGAGCTACAGCCCCAGAACCAGATAAAGAGTCACCCATGCCTCTGTTAGGATCTACTAGAATAACGTCAAGTACACCCAGACTGCGAACTCATACATCTGTTTAGAGAGGAGGAAGAAGAGGAGGAGCCAGAGTAGTCGAGAATAGATATATTAATAGATAATATTCACGCGGACTTACCGAGAAGCTGATTACAGGTAGCAATTGTTAAGTCTGAAGAATGTTGTTTGGACCGAGTCAAATCACGCGGTGCAGTGATTGGACCAACCCAGCCACAGATTGAATCAGTTACTATCAGTCAATGAAAAAGTACCAATGAAAATCCCTGAAGAGAAGCTGATCAAATTTTACCAAGAACTATTCTCGATTATGTGGTTTATAACCTGTGATATATAACTGCGATTTATTCACCTCAATCACCATTTTCAGATCATAAATTTTATGATCGTGTTTGCTGGAGATGTGCATAATGGCACCTGCTCGTGTATATAGGCTATATCATGTTCAAGCTTAATAAATGGTTAGACTCCTCAAAGGCACCCGAGTCTTCTGGGACAATGTGCTTATATCACCGAGTGCGACCGAGCCTGGGTGTCTCTCGGTTCCTATCACTATCACTCTTCTATCTTACTAAACTTTTCATCTTTAATAGATATTCCAACCCAACTCAGATAATACTTATAGTATTCCACATTACCCGACATATCATCTGTAAAAAAAAAAGCGTTCCATCTAACCGGAGAGAATCGCTATCTAGAAAATGAGCAGAGCATAATAAGATGCAACACTTGTGGCACATGTACATTGTGTTTGGTTTCGAATTTTTGGACATTGTTCCTATAATTAATAAACACATTGAAAATTTGCCTGAGTAAATTTCTGAAAATGGGAAAACAAATATTCTCTCACAGCAGCCGTTGTGATGGTAGCAGATGAGCGACGTTCACTCTATAGTAGGGGTCTTTAACGTTTTATACCCTAGGGCCACATAAGAAACTTGTCTCGTTCTGCGGGACCACAGATTAATAGGGTAGGCTGATCGTCATGACTCATAACAATCTCGCCTACTTTTATCATAACCTTTATTTTAAGGTTTCACAAAAAATGTGGCGAACAGTCTTGAAAGAAGTTTGCTTTGATAAGTATTATACTTATTGTTTTTAATGATAAATTAATCGAATTAAAACAGTTTGTTAAATACTGGTTGTTTTATTAGTGAAATGTTTAATATTTGCGAAGGACTTGAAGACAAGATCTAACATTCGTTACATGGTGCCCCGAAAATCACTCATAACTTATGAGAAATATGGGCACTATTGTTAATCACTCATCCTGGCGACTAGACTTAGAATCACCAATTTCATTTACATTGACCACGGCGTCATCTGAAGTAACAAATTGTAGTATGTATACAAGTCATTAGACAGGCACTCACCCCAGTTTACGGTAGTATCTTTACAGATACGAAATACCTCCTGAAAAAAAAGTGCTGATTTTCCAACAACAAAAAACGTAAAACATTCAAAAAAATCGGTAATGATTAGTAATTTACCAGCTCTCCACTAAAAATGCACCAAATAGTGCATTTCTATCATTTGCCGTTTGATTTCATTCTTTTCAAAAATTGCGCAGCCATTTCCCGAACATCCTTTATAGACTTTGGCATGAAAAATCATATGGTATAAATACAAATAGGAAACCTCGAAAATAATCACGGTATGAATTTCACGATCAGGGCCAAGAAAGATCTCCAAATTCCATCGGGAGAATTCAGAAAATTCAGGAAGGACAACGTAAACTGATCGCTCAAGATTCAGAGACGTGTTGAGACTTCTTTGAACACGAAGAAAAATAAGTAAATAAAATAATTCAGAAACGATAACTTTAGATGTCCCAGAAATTTTGCTGACTCCGAACAAGAAAAATACATAGACAGACTCCAACACAAAACAAATACGAAACTTCCAACGTGTATACGTGACTGAAATTTTAGTCTTAACCTAAGGGTCATTTGATACTGGAAAGTCTTAACGTAAACTTCCTTCACTTTCTTTTGGCCCCGATGGATATTTTTTTTCCTCCCCGGAATATACTTCTTTTGGATCCTGTTGTGTCCCGTCTCTAGTGAAAATCGAGGTTGTCGACCGAGTAGCCAGCTCTTTTATGTCCCAGAGTTACGATCACGCTCCTTACGAACAACACTCGCAGAATTTATTTGGCTTTTCATGAAATTGCTCGAGAAAAACTCTCTTGGAAAACCCTCACGCACCGCGTGTTCTCTCTTTTGCTTCCTTGCTTTGTACTAAAGTAGAACCTCGTTTATACGACGTTCAAAAGGCCGGGTCGAAACGTCGTATAAATCCGTAAGTCGCACAACTGAGACTTCTTTACCCCTTTAATTGTAACATTAAGAGGAGAAAAATTTTTAGGGGTTATATTAAGCAAATGGAGGTGCCCTGAATACTGTTACATGACAAAAAAAAACTGGTCATCATTAAAAAAATATGGGATATTGCATTTCAAGGAACACACGTACTTATGCGATTTACGTAGATTTGAATGGTATAAAAATAGCGTGTACTGTTTACGAACTTACTGTTCTATCGTTGTTGAAGAATGCACAGTAATGCGTCTCCTCCACACATGGTATTTCACAAGGCCGTCATTTCAACTTTTTCCAGGGAAGGGGGGGGCAAACTTTTTCCGGGGGGGGGGGCAAAGCACATGTACTCAAAGTATATATATACCATTTTTAGTGTATTTTCGAAAGCCAGGGGGGCAACGCCCCCCCCCCCCCTCCCTAAATGACGCGCGCGCGTGGGCCTGGTATTTCATTACAAAATGCTAGAGTCAAAAGCCGTTCTTGTTTGGCTTGCCAAGAAATAGGAGACGTGTACCTTTGAGGCATTCTCTGGTAATTATGGGAACTTCATGAACAGGTGAAAATCGAATGTTTAGGAGTTGCTTAGAAGTATCAATGACGAATCGAGCTCAAAATATGAGAAATGCTTTTATTTGAAAAATATTGAAACTGATGTCACTTGAAAAAAACACGGCCAAATGAAGGGCTTGAAGAAGAGTTCCAATCGTAATTGAAAACATCATTTATTATGAATTATTTTAACATCAAAATGTATGGGGACTATTTGGGACCGAAGTTAAACGTCGTACATACAGGGTGCATGGCATACAGGAGGTATGGATTTTTTTTACCGGGAGAACCATTGATCCTACAGGTATACCTCCACCAAGAAAAATTTCCCATATTACTTCTCTGATCTGTCAGTTCTCTGTTCTGTCATTCATGTTTCAAGGAGTTGCGCGCATAGTTATTACAATGAAGCTCTACCCGTTCTACCCGCTGGTAAAAAAAAACCTTTCTCACCGCTTTTTTAACGCTGTTTTTTCTCAACTTTCCCCCATTTTTGAATTCGAATATCTCAGTGAATATTGCACTAAAAAACGAGGGACATTTTTTTTGTTGCCATCAGGATAGGCAGGGCAACAACTTTCTAATTGGGTTTTGAGGCACACAGAGGTTGTATAAATAGTTTTTTTTTTATTTTAATAACTGTACTACCTATTGAAACATGAGTGACATATCTGAGTACTACACAATGTTTGGAAAATTTTTCTTGCTGGAAGTATACCTCTATAGTATCACGTTCGCCAATAAAATACTATACCCCCTGCGTTTACTATGCACCCTGTGTATGTAAACTGCAAAAATCGTGTAAGTGAGCGACGTATAAACGAGATTCCACTGTAGATAGATCCTGCACACTGCACCTTACCGTATAGAAAGCACCTTCTCCGCTATATCTTGCCGTTGCTCTTTTAAGGTGTCAAGAGTTTATGACCCGAGTCATGGTAACGATTATGTTGTTTCCTTCGAAGAAAACTACTTTTGAAAGTTCAAAAAGTGGTCGTGACGTCATACAAACCTTCGTTGACGTGAATGGATTTCTGGAATAGTTTCAGTCGCGCATACGGGTTAAGTAATAAGGTGAGGTAATTACATGTACTGGATCAAGGGTGCTCAACTTTTAGGTAAATGCGTGCGGGCCACTTCATTGGTTTGAAAACGTGTTGGCCACTGAAGTAGTCTGGGAATATGCCGCGCGCGGATCACTTAAGTCGAGGGAGTGTGCCGCTTGAATTATCTGTGCCAAATGTTGTGGAAATGCACCCGTGGGCCATTTAAGCGTTCTGAAACTGTCACTGGGTCACTTAAGTAATTTATAAATACAGGGCCTGTTCTTCGTAAGGTCGGACCCTAGGCAAATATGAATTTTTTTAGGCTTCTTATATGTAGTCTCCTTTGAGGCAAAGTGTACGCAATTAAACGGATGAGGTGGGCTGTTCCCAAAATACAAAAAGCAGCCAATTTTGGTGGAGGAGGAGCCATGAAAATTTGTGGCCGTTGGGCACGTACCCCGTTTACTCACGCGAGAAACAGACCGTACGTAAACATGTCTCGGCTATCTTACTAATCTGTAAATATGCGACGGCTCTTTAAGTGATCTGGAAATGTTCCTCGGATCACTTAAGTGATCTATAAATACAGGGCCTGCTCCTCAAGAGTTCGGGCCTATGACTATTATTTTTTTCTTAGCCTCTTATATGTAGACTCCTTTGAGGCAAAAGCGTACTCAAGAAAAAGAATGATTTGGGCTCTGCCTAAAATACAAAAATCAGCCAATCTGTGGTCCTTTGAAACATGCTCCGCTTGCCCATGCGAGAAACAGGGTCTCTGTAAATATGCTACGACACTTTCAGTGATCTGGAAATATGTCTCTTCGTTCATCTTTATAAAATTAGGCGAGAGCGGTAGCCCGATCGATAAGATGCTCGCCTAAAGTACCGAAGGATGTTTAGAGGTGTCGTGAGTTCGATACCCGGTTCGTCCTTGTCAGAAAACTTTCCTGACAAAGGGGTACAACAAAAAACGGTGACTTGACCGCAGCAAAAAAAATTGCTACCGCAGGGATTCTCCCACCGAGGTGTTAGCGCACCAACCTCTCGATGAGTATAAAAAAAAAGCCTGCCGTTCGGAATCGGCAATAAATTGTAGGTACCGGTCTAATTAGCCTTCGTGTGCAGAAAATGACCGTGGTGTGATCAAAATTATCAACAAAATTAGGTTAGCCGTCGCGGGTCATCAAATGACACAGAGGGCCACATTCGGCCCTCGGGCTCATGGGCTTCGCATGTACTAGATACAGACTGTTCACTGCACCTACTGTATAGAAAGAAGCACCTTCTCCGCCATAACTCTTCCTTGCTGTTTTGAGGCGCGAGAGTTTATGACCCGAGTCATGGTAACGATTATGGTGTTTCCTTCGAAGAAAACTACCTTCGAAAGTTCTCAAAAAGTGTTCGTGACGTCACAGAAACTGGGATCCTCCGATAACGTCGTTGGATTTCCGGAATACTTTCAGCCACGCACACGGGTTAGGTAATAAGGTGAGCTAATTACATGTACTGCTCCTTTTGCACCACACCGTGCACGTATATAATCTCTCTCTCTCTCTCTTTTGCTCTTTTCGCTCTCTTTCTCGTTTTACCTTAACTCATTCTGATGGTACTGAGTGGAGGAGCTTAATTAAGGAAAATTTATCTGGATCATTTGGTGGCTCGCCTAAGCGTCCATATTTTAACTCTGAGTACGGGATAGCTCACAGAGAAGCTTCTCCTACCCTCCTGGAGGAAAAATTAAATGTAAAAGAGACGGGGGGGTGGGTAAAGAAAAACTGGTCAAATTGTAAGGCCTCGAGGATAAAAAAGGAAATTAAAGGACTCTAAGATATTAAGTAAGACTTGGTTATTTCAGTCTCGGAAAAATGATCGCTGATTATTAGGGGAGTTGGCTCTGGTTATGAATAGTTAATGTCTTCTTTGCATGTGTATTATATATATATATCCATGTAAGATGAAGGAATCGTGTAGCAATATACGCAAGTCGAGCCACATTATTGTAACCGCGTCTGCCAGCCATTGACTGTGATTAATGAAATATGCCGAGTATCGCCAGAATGATTTGCGTGAATTTAAAGTGGAATGCGTGCATTCTGAAATTGTATATACAGGGTGTCCTGTAAGTGCTAGAACTGCCTTTATCTCCATCGACCGTCCGTCGTAGAGGTATGATTCCAATTTAAAAAATGCTCAACAAGCGTTCAAAGATTACTCTGTGCCAGATTTGATTTGCCAGCTAAAATGCAGTGTGTAACAAAATTAAAAAGAATCAAATACGGGTTAACCAATGTTAAATACGGGAAAACCATTTTACCCGCATTTAACACTTTTCTTTCCTAAATTTCCTCCGTTTTTTTCGAATTCGAATATCTCTGTGAATATTGCATTTAGAAACGTGAGATTTTTTTTTTGTTGGCATTAGAAAAGACAACGCAACAAGTTTCTAATTGGAACTTGGAGCACAGTGGGACCGTACAAGATTTTAGAATTTTTATTTTGTTACACACTGTATTTTCACTCTCTGGCACAGGGTAATTTTTGAAAGTTTGTTGAGCATTTTTTAAACTGGAATCATACCGCTATGACGGACGGTTGATGAGATAAAAGCCGCGCTAACACTTACAGGACACCCTGTATAATATTGCCATTACAACAAGTGATTAATCAGGTGAATTGCTTATTTCAGAAACCCCCAGAATGTGCTGGATTTAAAATATTTGAGGAAAAACAAATTGCACTAACTGGTTTCTGTACTACACAAATATTTCAAGGACGTCAAATAGGGGTTTTTCTGCATGAAATGAAGTGCCAAGTAATCAATTACACAAAAGCAGTATGAGCTGAATTTTGAATTTCTTGTCAGTTATGGGGTTTCTGAAATAAGTGATTCAACAATTGAGATGATCGTGTTTGGAGTAAGCATTTTCATAGCCTCAAGTGCCAGGCCCATCAAAACCTGCAGCTTTTCTTGCTCTAAGTTTTGATTATTTTCTCGAGGTCACACACACACCATTTGTGTGGGTGGCCAGAATACTTAGATCTAAAATTGGAATGTTGTTAATTGACGTCATCTATAGTTTTCTAAAATATATATATTTTTTTCGGTTTTCCAGTCAATCACAACAGTATTTCCGAGACTAGACATAATGTGGGAATGTTGCGTGCTGTTGTTTTTAAAGTGTATCTCAAATAGGTGAATGGGCACAAGAGTGAATAACTAAAGTGCGGACAGCTGAGCACAAAGTTTTATTGATATGAGAGTTTAAATATCGGCTAACAAAAGAACTTGAAGGGGCTATACGTGAGCAATTTTCTGTGTAGATGAGCTAGTGAGCTACAAAACTTCCATCTAAAAAAAAACATAGTGAAACCTGTTGCACGATTTGCAACACCCAAGGCAAGTAAATTGTGAAATGGTCACTACACCCGCGGTAACGATGTTAGATCGCTACACACGGCTTTACTTTGCATAATGGTATCGAAATCAGACCTCTTGTGATTGTGAAAGAGTTCCCTCCTCCGATGAGCCACATTTTATGTTGCGTAGGATGTATAGTCGCTGTCGAATCGGGAGACAAATCTCTAAGAAATAAGACTGTAACCATTTTAAAAAGATCACAAACCGGTGAAAGCAGCATTATTGAGTCAGAAATATTATAGTGGCATCATCCATATTCATCGATGTGCTTATGGAAACTATTTTCAACTGGTATGGCTACGAATCCACCAATTCTTGCAGAATAAACTGCCAATAACTGTCACCTATAAAATTTTATAACCATCGCACGGGGGCGAATCGGACCTTCTAGTCTCTGCTAGAAATGTCCGAAAATAGTTAGAAGAGTCTGTATGTGACCAAGATATCCAGTAAATTTCTAGTTCACTAAATCTTCAGACGCATCTGGAGATTCAGCTCGACCATCACGTTTGCTCTATAGGTCTCCCCCTCTCCATTTTTTTCACCTATAGTCTGTTACTTTCCGGCATTTTACAATGCCACTTCAAGATCTTCCAGCCATTGCCGAATCTTACAGTAAAATACAATCTCGGAAGAAATTTATGCATGTCTCCTGATCTCATTTGAGTTGGCGTTGACATGTCAAAGAACGCATGTCGGACATCGAGGACCTTCTACAGCTAATGAATGTACACGTGTATATATCTCTAGTTCCCCACCCTTTAGAATAAAATTTTCGAAGAGCATGGTTCTTATATAGAAGGCAATTCCAAAGATCTCTCGGTGGAAGCTTAAGATCAGATCCCAAATAAGACACAAGCAACGGAATGTCTCTCTCTCTCTCTCTCTCTCTCTCTCTCTAGCATTTTTTTTCTTCTCTTAACATTCTCTTTTTCTTGCCGCCCACGAATGTCTTTTTCTATCGAATTTCCCATGAGGATGCCGAAAGGTTGAACTGTTTTGCATTTCATTGCGAGCGAAGCCACTCGAAAGCTTTGGCTTTCCAATATAAAACTCGCACCGCGAAGGGAGTGTGCCCGCCCCTTCTCTCTTTCTCTCACTATCTAACCTATGGGCTTGATGTCTCTTCTTTCTGGTATTTCTTAGAGGTTTCTCATTTTTTTTTTGCCTAGAGTTTTTCTTTTTTCCCCTCTTTCTCTCACACCATGGGTCCACGAGGATTTCCCGCTTTACCCAAAGATCTAACATTTGCGTTTGCTTGCGCGTGTTTTTTGCTGCTGTTTTATTTTTATTCTATTCTCAAAACTTAGCGAACGTCTCAAGAAGCTACAGACCATTCTGGGAGGAAGACCCGGATTTGGCGAGGTTTTTTTTTTTTCCCCCCATGAACCAAAAGCATTTCGAGTAAGGAGGATATCACATTAAATGGATTACCACCGCTCCGATCTATATCTCCTCTTTCTTATTCTACTTCCATTACGGTATATACCGTTCTCTTCATGTACTAGACCCCTATTGAGAAGAAGGATAAGTCAAATCTCATTTGGCTTCTTGGCGGTATTGATTCATTTTGATTTCTTGCTTCATGCTTTATACATACATCTTTGGCCGTTTTTGTTCACGTTAACTCTCCTAAAAGTACGTTTTACTTTATTCGGGATCGAGAGATTGTGATTGAATCTGAAGGGATTTGAAGGCATGCTTAATATTGTACACATTGTGTATTTACTAATAATTCATAACCGACTGTGAGGACTTGAATTTTACAAGGATATTACGAAACTTCAATTTGCTGAAAATGTAATCCTTTTTCCCCATTTTGCAAGTGAAAGATTCTCCTTTGTACTTATTTGTAACATATTTCTGGGGAGGTATTAAATTCTTCGGTGATCGAATGGATGTCTCGAGTTGATGGACTGAACTAAATAGTGATGCGTAGGTTTTTTAACAACTGGCTGTTGCGAAGATATATTTGGAAAGAGAGAAAATTCAACTGCCCATGCGGGGAATCGAACCCACTTCCTTTCACTTTCCGGGTGAACGCCCTAGACCACTAGACTACAGAGGCACCGAATCTCTTCAAATCAAATATATCTTCGCAACAGCCAGTTGTTAAAAAACCTTCGTATGGTAGCGGAGAGTGACATCATCCTTGTATAAATAGTGATACCTCGGATAACGAAGGGTTTTTTTTCTGTAATTTTCTGCCTTGGCTAACGACATTTTCGTTGATATGGATGCACGCCTAAATACAACAGCCGCGTCGGGAGCTGAATTTGATCACCAATTATCATCAGTATTACTGTCACTCGAGACTGATTAACTCCTTTGCTTACAAGCGATTGGCAACAAATTCGAATGATCTCTATTTGACGGATCGAAGATAAATATGGTAGCCTTATCCTAACCCAACTAAACGTTAGAAAAAGTAAAAGTAGGAGAACGAGAAAAAAAGAAGAGAAGAGAAAAAAAACCAAATGAAAGAGTAAAGTAGTATAATAGATAAGAAGATAATCGATATGTAGTATTGATATCTTTATCGATTTCTCTTTACACCCTCACCTTACCCGTTCTCTTTCACACTTACGTGATGTAGTAGAAAGATGCATCATATAAGGAAAAAATTACTATCAGCGCATAGAAAAAACGAAGAGAAAAAAATATAGGGTTAAAACAAAGCTTCGGGATGATGAGAAGAGAGAAAAGAAAACAGAGAGAACTTGCTTGAATTTATTCCTCTGGCGTTTGGACGCAATATTATGTCCATGATCGTAAAGTGGTTAACTCATGTGTGACATGGAATCTTTTTCCTAGATGCACCTACGCTTTCCTGTCTGAAAGTTTTTGAACCATTTCATGAAAGATCAAAGATTCAGCCAATGGAAAATAAATTTTTTAAAAACCTCTGTTTTCAGAACACGTGTTCTTTCAGTTCAAGGCTCTTAGCATCAAACTCAACAACCTGGACATTCTAGGACAGTGTTTTTCAATCGATGGGCCGCGGCTTGGTACCGGACCCTGACAACATTATCGGGCCGCGAGGGGTTCACCGGTACATTTTTATCCATTTATTTTTCAATAGTCGTGAGTATGACCAGTCTTTCCACTTACATGAAAGCAATCAACCGGGCCGCGGGCTTCCAAAGGTTGAAAACCACTGTTCTGAGAGATTGTCTTTTCCATCTGCGTATATCATACAGCGAAATGAATTGATCAAATCACAAATAAATGGGATCACCTACGCACTCGATGGTGTAGCAACACCAGCGTTGGTTGTGCACATACAGGTGTAAAATAAAAAAAGATCTCCATAGCATACCTCATCTTCCTATAAATTCACATTTATTCAATTTTGAAGCTGTTCATTTTAGTCTTCGGTCAGTTTTTGTCTTGTTTTCACAGCGCTCTTTGGTGTTTTAGACAAGTTATCTTTCAATTTTTGGCTGCATCTGGAACGAATCGAACTATTTTCCACGGAAACGTATCGGTAATCGTGTTTCGTCTAACGAACGTGTTATTCCGGAACGAATTATTTTCGTTTGCCGAGATATCACTATAGTTGTATCGACATTCTTGACATAACTGTAGTCAACATAAGGTAGGTGATATTTCTGAAAGCTGAAGAAACATTCCGAAGAAGACGCATTGTACGATGAATTATCCTAGCTTTTGTCTAGCTTAGCCTATTTTTTAGTCTGATCGTAATTGAAGTTATTTTTGTTGAGTACGGACACGTATAGTTTCTAAGTAAAATTAACTTAGTAACACAGTAATGCATTTTTTCTTTCAGTAAATTACACGTAGATGTAGACGTTCAGATGCACCTTAAGGAGAAGGAGCCAAAATATGGCGAAGAATAACGATACCTCTATATCTTATTTCGCTATTTTAATCGTAGATAGAGCGGTACCTCGGCTTACGATTTTTTCGCCTAATGCAGATTTTTCCCACTTTTCTACCTCTGCCACCGAACACGGATTCGGCTACGGAACATTTTCGGTTATATATATATATGTGTGTGTGTATATATGCTGTGGTGGTCGAGTGGTTATAGTGCCGGACTCGTGATGCGAGGATCCGGGTTCGAACCCCACAGTGGTGGTCGGCTGAAGTTGGTTTTCTGTGGTTCCCAACTTCAAGGCGCAAATGCGAGCCGATCTCCCCGTTAAAAAGTCTCGCCACAGAGAGCAACAGTCCTACAACGGTAAATCATTCAACCATAACACTTCACTCATAGTTAGAAAAACTGGGGGCAGATGACAGCACTGCACATAACAAGCATTACGCAGAAACAAACTTTACGTCAGGTTGCACTACACGTACACGCACATTCCCGCATGTACCGATTCGTTGGGGGGTTCCGCGGGGGGGGGGGTGCATGTGTGGTGTAGCAGTAGTAGGTAGGGCCTCCAAAAAATGGCTCGGGGATCCATGATGTTCTTAAGTCAGCCACCTCGTTGGGCAATTTGCCTGTTGTGGCGTCGTATTTGTATTTGTATATATATATATATATGTGTATATATATATATATATATATATGAGGAGATGCTAATATAAAACTGCCGTGCCTTACCAGCACCTCCTAGAGATACTACGAAATAGGATGCTGTGTTGCGGCGAACTTGCTGGGTAGACTGAATGACGTTTATGGAACCTGTGCGGAGGCTTTCTATCTCTAGGAGGTCTGGCTTTAAATTGAATTTTAGCGCCAATCATCATCAGAATTACTGTCGCTTGAGCCCGATTAACTCATGTGCACCACGAAAAAAAATTTTCCCAGATGTATCTTCAATTCCCTTTCTGAGAGATTTTGAACCGTTCATGTAAAATGAAAGCTTCAGCAAATATAAAAAAAATGGATTTTAAAAAAAGCATCCTATGTTTTCAGAGCAGATGTTCTTCCAGTGCAAGACATTAAACAGAACAGTCTGGACACATTCTAGGTGCTTTTTTTTCGTTGTCTGCATGTATCAGACACAGAAAAATGAGCTGACCAAATCACAAATAGGTAGGAACACCACACGAGCTCAAGTGGGTTGTGGCAAGCACCAGCTTTAGTCTACTAAAGCTGGAAACACACTCCACCGACGTGACGTATCGTTACGATCGAAGTAACTTTTTCAAGACTTTCAGCCGTGTAAAAAAAACTCTAGCGGGAAATAAAGCGCTACAGCATATATGCAATGACTTTACGAACACACGACAATTAAGAGACATGAATATTTGTAGTCACATTCATTATAAAAAATATAATTTATAAGTTTTACAAATTATTATCATCCTTGATTTTAATAAACATTGGCAATTAAAGTAAGATTCATTGAAAAACGGGGCATTTTTGTAAAAATTCGAACGAAATTACGGAAAAATACAGGAATGTCCCGTATGCGGGTCATACCGATAAGCACGTCGAACTGTCAAACATGCAACAGGTATTTTTTTTTATCGTTAGACATCGATAGAGCAACAGACAAACATTATCTCAATATGATATGAACTGTAATATCATTAATTTTTTTGGATATCGTCATAAGAATGGGAACAAAAGCGTCAAAGTGTCGTTATATCTGAGGCTGTTGCCATTTGTTCACGTTATAAGCAATGCTAATAACCATTAGTCTGTATGGGAATCCATCAAGACCACCACTTTTTGGTTATTATGCATAATCACCAGCAAAAAAGGGAAATTTTTTTAGTACTTATGGAACTTGCCAAGACGATTGGTGAGTAATATCCGATTTATCACATTTACCGTAACATATATATAATATAAAATGCATGCTTTACGACTCTAGGAGATTGTAGGATTTTTAAATTCATTATTTGCCTCTACTGGGTTTCAAAATTTTTTTAGTCGCCCATAATAATTCTACTAGAATATTTTATATTTTTGTGCGCATTCAAATGAGTGGAATTGATAGCATTTTTTTTCCATGTAAGTATAAATTTGCATAGATGCTATCATAGATTGAAGTTAGGAGCGGAGAATTTAATAGTACACCTGATATAACCATGTCACGTATTCACATAAAGAAGTCTTGAGATAAACCTCTGTAAAAGCCTCAGAAATTTATTTGCTTTACCATGTTGCACTTTTTTCCGGACATAATTCAATACCGAAATCCAGGAAAAAGAACAAAAATGAATTAATGGCATAAATTCAAACAAAAAAAGCAAAGAACAGAGAGAAAACTCTCTCTCTCTCTCTCCCTCCTTCTCTTTACTTTTCTATCCGTAATTAGATAAACGATTTTGGTTCTTTTTATTTAAAGAGATTCTTTCTCTACGGCCAGTTTAACAACTCCGTCATCAACGCCTTATCAGGCGGGCGCTTCAAACTTGCCGCCTACAACAGCTGATAGTAATTGGAAACAGTTGCCTTTACTCTTTTCGAGTGAGTGGAACTCTCGTACCACCTACCACACACACACACACGTTCTCCATCAGATGTGGAAACTCATTAGGAGGCTGAAGCCGAGGCTACGATCGAAAATGCAAATGTCCGATATCACAAAGTCATTACTTTGGGTACCAAATGGACGTGATTTGCTCTCACTCATTTTCCTCTCTCTCTCTCTCTGGCACTTCACTTCCACACTTAGAGAGAGAGAGAGAGAGAGAGCTCACCGCTTGTGTAAAACGTATGACTTGTATTAGCATTAGATTCCACGGCACCAGACGTGTGGCTTGTTGATGAGCTTCCAACATCAACCCTCTTAAGTCTTTTTCACGTTGATAGAATGGACACTTCTCCCACTCCTACCTTTTAATTTAAAGAACAATTTCCATGTTACCACGATTTGGCTGCTTTTTTTCTTCTTTGCATCAAAAAAGCTGGTTTGAATGTTGAGAACCAATATGGTCTCATTAGTATCCGTTTGATCCTTGTTGTTTGTTTGGGTATAGGAAAAGCAAAAAAAAAAAAGAAACAAAATTTACCACGTCTCGTATCTACTGACACCATCCTCGTGGAAACTAATCCGGCCGATTACTTATCACTACGGACTCGTCGCTGACAGAGATTATCGTGATTAATCTTCGCGGGTTCATTAAAGCAGTTAATATAAATTAATAAGTACACACGAAAAAAGGCTTACGACCAGATAAGGATGGTTGATAATGACTCTTCATCATTACTGACAGTTTTAGTGTTGCCGTGATTATGACCGGAGAAGACTGGATTCTTATTGATTCGACTGCCCTCGTGACCGTGGGAAGTGGATATTATTTGAAATCATTCTGTGGAATTTATTTGATTTCTCTGGATATTAGACAGGCCTATGACAGCCTAAAATAGAAAAATATCTGAATTATGACCCCGAGAGCTGGATCTAATGTGAAATCATATTATGGAATCTGATTTTTAAATTAGTGAAAAATATGACAGCCTAAGTAAATATATGAATGTTTTAAATTCAGTCAGTCTCATTTTTAGGTACCAAATGAACATAATTTCCACTCTCTTCTGACACGTTACTTCTGGGCTAAGAGTGAGAGGGAGAGAACCGCTTATGTGTGAAATGTATGAAGGACTGGGCACTCCACTCTTCACATCGCAATGAGTAGTCAAAACAGTCCCGAAAGATGGGTGTGTCAGGAAATTTTATCGATTTCTTTTAATATACTGTAAGTCACAAATTTGTGTAAAACGTATGATTTGTATTATTATGACTTATCATTAGATTCTACGGCACTAGACACGTGGCTTGTTGATGAGCTTCTAGCATCAACCCTCTTAAGTCTTTCTCTCCCTGATGGAATCAACAATTCCGAAACTTCTGTCTTTTAATTCAAAGAACAATTTACATGTTAGTGAAATTCGGCTGCTTTTTTTTGTATGAAAAGCTGGTTTGAATGTTTAGAACCAATATTGTTAAAGATGTCTCATTAGAATTCGTTCGACCCTTGTTGTTTATTTGGGTATAGGAAAAAAAATGAAACAAAATTTACCACGTGTCGTATCGACTGACACCATCCTCGTGGAAACTAATCCGGCCGATTACTTATCACTACCGACTCCTCGCTGATAAAGATTAGCGTGATTAATCATCACGGGATCATTAAAGCAGTTAATATAAATTTATAAATACACAAAAAATGCTTACAAGCTGATAAGGACGGTTGATAATGACTCTTAATCATTAAAGGCAGTTTTATTGTTGCTGTGATTATGGCCGGAAGACTGGATTCTTATTGATTCAATTCCCCTCATGACCCTAGGAGGTGGATATAATTTAAAATATTCCTGTAGAATTTATTTTATTCCTAGATTGGAATATCGTATTGTATAATCTGATTCCTTAATAAGACAAAAATATGACAGCCAAAATAAATATCTGTGTGTTTCTTGGGAGAACAGTAATACGCAGTTGTAATTCTGGTCGTGGATTTTAAATTCCATTAACAGAAATTGCATATCATTTAGGAGAAAAACACGAACAAATTAGAGTATCCGCTGCTAGACGTTGTTGAGTCTCATTTGGAAAGCTGTGGTTGGTTAGTTTTCAGTGACCACAGAAAGTTTTAGAATGCCAAAATGAGATTATTTTCTTCTAACCTAAGCTTTTTTGTGAATCAGTTAACATTGAGTCCATCCACATCTATCCAGGCAGATATCTACATGTCCAGGTATTTTAGCCCTCCATAAGAACGTTTTAGCCATTGTGTGAAGTTACAGAGTATATTTGAGCGAATCCAATCCAGCCACATTGAAATCAGCCTGCTAGTCATCATGTCTGTGATAAAATTTATGCAAATTTGATCTCGACCCATGGCTGTATGACCCTTTTTGGAACCCTAAGAGAACCATGGAAAAAGATTGATGAGGTCACCGATAGCTGGTAAAATAGATATCGTTACAAATAAAGCAGATCAGTGATAACATGGTTTGTAAAGAACTTCTGAACGACCACTTCTAAAACTCATTAGAATCCCCACGTGCATGGAGGTTGACAGAGCAAACTTTATCAAAATTATTTTCACACACACACATACGCAGTAAATTCTACAAATACTCAGAAATCAATTTAATAAGCAAGAAAGGACCTCGCTACTGAAAGGGGGGGGGTTTAATAATTAAATTCGGGTATCTAATAACTTGAAAGGTCATGTAATATGTAAATCCATAGTATCGGAACAAAAATCTAATCAAAATTTAATAGTTACGGGTCACGGAAATCAATAACATAAAAGATATTGCGATACAAGAAGCTCGCTTAAAGATGATTAAAAACGAAACAAAAGAGTTCAATATGTATAACGAGATCTTTTCGAGCATCATTTAACCTGATCTTTCGGTTCAATTAACTTCTTTGTTTTTTTTTAATCTAGACATATTTGCTTCTTTATATCATAGCATAGAGAGCATTGGGTATTTCTTTATGTCCATATTCATTTTTTACTTTAACTAGACAGAAAGAGAGTGTAGTCTTTCCACCTTGGCTCATATTCTGGAATTCTTAATAAGTTTTAGCTCGGCGGAAAAAAAAAAAAAGATGGAGGCTCATCTTCTTTTTTGGTGTTTTATTTATTTATTTTTTTAATATTTTACTTCTTGGAGGCATCTTCTTCGAGGTTAGTTCGAAATTTATCTCTTTTGCGGATTAGGAATTCCGGGAATATTCCCCTTGCTCTTATAGGCATCTGGTTTCACTCAAAGTTTCCCCCCCCCCGGAAATAACTGCAAATTCTTTTCCCAAGACGGAAATATGTTCAATACGTATATGATATTTCCAATATATTACTTAATATCTCTTATATAATGATGCTGTAATAGATATTTTTCATATACGTGAATGGTTATTTGGTTTTCAATATGAAAATATTGCTTTAAATAATATTTGATAGATATTTCTATGAAGAATGTGTTTATATACAATGAAGAAAAAACAGATTTTAAAGATAATTTATAAAAAATTATCTGACAAATTGATTATTAAAGATTATATTTAAATTATAATAACAAAATAAAAGAAACAAAAATAACAGATTTATTAATTTTTTTGTTCAAAATGGTTTTCGAATTTTTCACTGAACTGAAACTGATTTATATACGCAATATAGTCAAACTCGGTTATAACAACACTTCGTCTGTAAAGTCAATAATTGAAGGTTCGGAACGATTCTCATATTGCGTTGCTTCTCAAAGTGTGTGTCGACGGATCTAGGGGCGTCACAAACCTTTGTCAGGGACGTCGCGGCAAGCTAGAGATATTCATGTGTGCCTCTTTATGCTTTTTAAGTTGTTCTTTTATAAGTGAAAATATCTACTGAACTTTTCTGGGGAACCGTAAAGGAATCCTGAATAGATCAATAAAGTCGCTGGTGACAAAAGTTTGAAAACCACTGTCATAGTGAATAATGAATGAGCCTTGTTTATACCGTCGATGAAAAATAACCAGCTCGGATATAAGGACAATTTTTAAGTCACTTTTATATCCATTTCAATCACGTGTCTCTAAGAAATTCCTAAGATTAGAGCTAATCACATCCATGGGAATATTTGTCTGGTTTTGTTACATTTATACCTAAAAACGATTGATTGCATGTTTGAAAACCCCGACTTGCTCATTGAGATGACCATTATATAAAATAGCTCCGCATTTGGCTCTTCCCGACTTTTTATTAGAAAACTGCCCCTTTTTTCCAAAATTAATTGCCTAATTTCCCGTATTTTCCTTGATCAAATATGGTCATCCCAATCATGAAGAAATAAAAATTTAATCCATAGCATTCGATTGAATATGATGATATTTTTCGTCGAAAAGATCTTTAAAACGTCAACCTTAGTTATAACGACAAAATTTCAAGAAATCTACGATGTAGTTATCACCGAGTTTGACTGCATTTGTCGAAAATATCGAAGAACGTAAATTTGTATTTGAAATATACAGACAGAAAAATTAATTTTTTTCCGAACTTGCAGAAATACCAGAGCTATCCACGTTAACTTTAAACGAAAAACATTAATAGCTATAAAACATGTAACATACAAATACAAGCATTTAAAAAAAATAAAATTAAAAGAAAATGCAAATTTCTCAACATTGTTGAAAGTTAGTTTTACCAAGTATAATAACATTGGACAACAATGAAAAGCCGTCCTGCATGAAAATGTACAATTCTGGGAGAAAAACATTTACCTGCTGACCACACGAATTGAAAAGTTATATTAACTATAGTATTGGATGTACAGTGTTATCATGTAAAATGTTAAAAAAATGCTTCACGAGCGGTGTACAATTGGAAGCACTAGAAAACAAACTGTTCAATTTTTTTACTGTCACTGTACACATTTTGAACAAAACTTGGATGTCAGAATTTCATTAAATGAACCTCGACAGATTTTAAGTTTCAATTTTTATTTATAGCTCACCTTCTTATCGAGATAGTCTGAAAAAGTTCAAGAAATTTCCACCAGAGGGAGTTTTTGATGTTTTCATCTTGTACCACGAGTCTAGTTTAGTACACCGGGCACTGTCCCATCGCTCTATCTCTATCCGTTCACGAGTTATGGTCACTTAAGCATTCCCTGTATTAAATCGCACGCAGGCTCTTGCAATCATTTTGTGCCTCTAAGAATCATTTTAGGATGCCCGGGATCAAAAAGGATGAATATTTTAGAGAAATGTATAACATAGGAAATTCCGTTCAAACTTGAATAACTTTTGAAATAATGTACTTACGTTCATGAAAGTAAAATAGTAGTATAATAATATGGGTAAGCGCAACATGATGATATTAGTTAAAACACCATCGCTCATAAATTCAGAAACTTTTGTATGATATCTGAGACTCTCTCAAAGCAAGACTTTGGCATGTTGTTGATTGGGAACAATGATAGCGTACTTCGTAACAGATATTGAACCTTCAATGAACAACGGGGACCAAAGCCGAACCAACGAAACATGTTACATTCTGTGATACTTCTGTATCATAGAAATGTCCTTGGAAATAGAAACTTGCAAACCTTTTACAAGACAGGATGGATGCATCGCTTCATGGGACTCTAACTTTAGACCAAGAGGTCTTCAACCTATCACAAAATTCGGGCCACATTCAAACTTGCCATGAAGGTTGCGGGCCACTATACTGCAGTATTTAGAATTTTAAGATGGAATCCGGATACGCAAGGACTTCACGTGGCTTACAGTGGTGTCTTTATGAATTGGTGAATACGGCCCCGAGCAACCCCCAAATTATATGAAGATTTTTATTCATTGTGGTATCATTTTTTCACCCTATTCTGAAATTATTATTTTTTCAATCATGCTGAAATTGGTCACTCACGTGCTCGCACCATCTTTTGGTTGCGCACTCTGACCTGATTCCTTTCTATGTTTCACTCTTCAGTCGTTCTCATGCTTGCAAACACTCTAGGTCAATTTTTCGGTCACTCCCACACTCAAACACTCTCTAGATCACTATTTTGGTCACTGTCACGCTCGCACGTTTTTTGGCTGCTTACTGACTTGGTCTCTCTCTATTTGTCACTCTTTCAGTCGCCCATATGCTCTGTAGGTCTTTCCTTTGGTGAAGCACTAATCTAATCCCTTGATATCTAGGCAGAAGCGGATTTATGGTTTTGTCACCCTTTTCCCATTCTACAATAATTTTCTTGATTATTCCTCAAATTTGCCACACCTTCCGAAATTGCTGCCCTGGGCTATAGCCCTCTCAGTCCCATTGAACTACAGAGTGGTCATAAAATGATTTCGTCGATATACGAGCTCCTACCGGCCACAAAAATGCATTGCTAAGTGATAGGTGCAGTGAAAAACAATGAATGGCGTTAGAACGGTAACTTATATATCACCGTGAACGCTGGCACAGGACGCAGACTAAGAAAGATCTCGCCTAGGGGTTGGTGCGCTAACTTTCGGTAGAGAACTTTCGGCGGGAGTAATATGATCTGCGTTGGTTAATGCCCCCATGTTTTTTTTTGTCTGCGTCTAGTGCCGGCGTTTATCATGTTACAAGTACCGTTTTAACAAAGTTTACGGTTTTTTACCACGTCGATCACTTTGAGATACATAAAAGTGTTGCCATTCAAATTTAAAAAATTTTTATTGCTGTAATTTTGAGCGATACAGCAAAGAATTTTTCTCTCACTTTCATTTCCGAGCGCAAACTTTGAAACACCTATGTCTCAAATTTTTTTCGTATTCGTTCATTTTTGAGGCTGCTAGGTACTCGTATATCGTCTGAGTCATTTTATGACCACCATATACGTCATTGGGTGTACTGCGCATGCGTGTTTTGACAGGGTTACCAGATCAAAGCGGCAGATAAAATGCACACGATCCTGAATAACTTTGGTAATTATCTTTTCGAAAAAAATTTTTGAGGAAAAAGGAACGATAATATTGTATTCCTACTCTAATCTCTTCCACTTTTTCCCGGACTCCTTTTGAATGGCGTAAGAACATTTAAAATTCAAAAAAGAAGAACGTCTTGCACAAGACCTTTCCTTACATCTACGAGTAAAATAGCGAAATAAGGTGGAGCGGTATCGGTATTCTTCGCCATACTTTGGTTCCTTCTCCTTAAGGTGCACCTGAACGAATAAGGAAAGGAAATAAGAAAGGAAAAGAAATTGTAAGAAAATGATAAGAAAAGAAATCTATATTTCCAACACGTTCTTTCGCCACTTACACCACTTTTTTATCCTCCTCCTTCTTGGCGTTACAGTTTCTCAAGACATTTTCGAAAATGCCCAAGGGCGTAATGACGTTCACCACATCCTTACCTTTCGAATATATATATATTTTTTCCCCCTCTTCTTCCTTAAGACTTACCACAGAAAGAAAAGAATCTTATATCGACCGAGAAATGAGGCAAAAAAATATTCCAATCCCGAGTCTTTTTTCTGTGACTCTGTGTTAGTTCAATGCCTTTCATTAGACGATGCGGTGATTCCGTAACAATTTCTTGTTTCTGGCGTTTTGCAGTTGCGTTCAAC
Source organism: Pholcus phalangioides (assembly GCF_987345545.1). NCBI lineage: Eukaryota > Metazoa > Arthropoda > Arachnida > Araneae > Pholcidae > Pholcus > Pholcus phalangioides. The sequence goes on from NW_028301602.1 coordinate 27,669,575, forward strand.
ACAAATTGAAATAAGTAAGAATATAAAAACCATGGGTTTGAAATCAATACCACAGTCCACCTCGCTAAATATAATCACATCGAGACTCGAGGTTTCTGATAACAATAACCGAATGATTAATGTATCCAAAAAAAAAAAAAAAAAAGGTACTATCCGCAAGTACGGTGACCATACGTCCCGTTTGGACGAAATGTAAACAGGTATTGGTAAAACGGGACAACCATATTTCTTTCCCACATACAGTTGAATTCGCTTATAACATACCCCCTTCGTGATTCAAGAAATCTATGTTATAAGCGAGGTCTTTAAATTAGTATATATAGCAGTTGTATACATGTATAAAGTACTGTTACGAAAATTATGTAAATAGTCATCATTAATTATGTTTTATTATTTATGTAATTTTTCACTTGTAAATAATCCTTTCGAATATAAATAAAACCTTTCGAAATACCGCCAAGTTGGAACGTTTGGCGACAGCTCCGATAAAGCGACGTGATGATGTCAAACGAGAAATGTGAAGATGCCTCTGGAATCATCAACATTATTATAGAAAGATGTTATCGCCTATAAATATGTTGCGCCGCTTTTCAGGAACTAAGAAGTTATAAAAATTGTATCGGGAAGATAAGTCGTTGTTTGTCGATCGCATTCCGTCAAGATGTCTGCTTGTATAGCTGTTTCTGTGGATAAATCTGTGACGCCTTGCAAATTGGTTCATCCTCTGCTCATTTTCAAGGACATGTGTGAGAAATAATCCGGAGCAGGACATTATATATTGCGATTGTCGTGGACAAAATAAGCTTATGAATAATTAAGAAATTATGCATATACGTTATTAAACTCAATATAGAATGAATATATTTTATAATATATTAAATAATATGTTTTGGTTGATACATATGACATGTCGAACATGCATAAATTTTTGATAAATTTAATCGATTTGACTAACATTGTTTGGGGATTTATGCTAATAGTTTTCATTCAAAGTTGTCATATTTGCAATTAATTTATAAAGAAACATTATTTAGTGGGCGAAACCATTATTATCAATTGTATTTCTGGCTCTTAGAAGCTATCTATTCGGGATTCAGAGAGGCACCCGGCCAATTATTATTACTAACAAAAACTACTGACTAAATTTCATAAATATAGCCCCAGATGTTTTGGCTCGGCGATGATGAATCAGTCAGTGAGTCAATTAGTCAGGAGATATATTAATATACATATATAGATGAGATACTGAAAATTAATTTATTTAACTCTTATGCTGGTACAGAACCAACACCAGCTTCAGTAGACTAAAGCTGGTGTTGACACAATCCAGGCAAAGTTCGTAGGTGTCCCTATTCATTTGTAATTTGGTCAGTTCATATCTGTGTCTGGTACTTTTAGATGGAAAAGACAAGCCCTAGAATGTTCAGGATGTTCAGTTTGATGCACTGAAAGAACGCGTGCTCTGAAATAAGATCTCATAGGATCCTTTTCTTACCTATGCATTTTCTATGAATCTTTCATCTTACATAAAATGGTTCATAAACTTCCAGAAAGATAAGTGGAGATACGTACATCTGGTAAGAGATTCCGAAGTGTACATGGGCGCTCAAAAGACAGTAATTCTGATGATGATTGATGCGAAAATTTTGTTCAAGACACGGCAAAAAATCAAGAAAAACTCACCTACAGTTTGACCCCAAAAACAAAAAAACGCGCTAATGAAATCTCACGTGAACGAAGAAAATAACAAAGTTTCGTACCGCCGCCACAGACAATCTCTCGGTAAAGGTCTCGACTAGAGGAAGGCTAGGACTACGGCTATTGGCCGGCGAATGGAGCTCGATAAGAACACACCTTATCCCTTCGACGGCCAAGACTAGAATAGGAATTTGTTGTGCAGTGTAATTAGGAAAATATGAAAATTAAAATTCTCATGCTGTTCTTAATTATAACAATGTTAATTAGCAAAATTTGCCCTTCTCTGTTATATCGAAATTAAATTATTGTGTGAAATTCGAATGAAAATCCACCGAGATAAATATTAGTTGAATCTCTTTCATTTTGCGTGTTCAAAGAATTACAGAAAAGGACTTCCGAGAAAGGAGACTTCTCTGGAAAAAGATTCCGATGCGGAAATGAGTTAATCGGGATCTAGTGACAGTAATTCTGATTATGACGAAATTCTGATGAAAATTCAGCACACGACGCGTTTATTTTATGTTAGCACGTGCATCAATATCAACAAAAATTTTCGTCAACCGAGGCGGAAAGATCACGAAAAAAATCTGCGTTAGCCGAAAAATTCATAAGAAGAAGTATCCTTGGAGTTCTAGCAATGTTCTAGGAGATATTGTTAAGGTTTCTTTCAACACGGATATAATTATTTTAAGGGTTCCGCAGGGGCAAAATGATTGCAAAACGCTTCGGTATAGCCTAACACAAAATATAGTTTTTGTTTTGGTATATGATGAGAGAAGAAATTAATTATGCGAAATTCTTCGAGAAACAAGGTTTCGAAATACGAAACTTTTAAATAAGAATTCGCGCTCTCTTCACCGAATGACAATTAAGATTAAGAAATAATTAGTTTGTTTTCGTTCTAGTGAAATACAAATTACTTTGAAAAGAATAATGAAATAAACACAGAACAAACCGATTGAAAATCGAATCGCGTATCGAACCCGGTCCTTTATATATATATTTCTCATCTTTAATACTACTATTACACACGTTACAATCTCCTTTGGTGCATATAATTTCTTGTGGATTCCTAGAATAGGATCGCTCATCCGAAACACGTGAAGAATTTCTAATTTAACGTTCTAATTAAGAGTGATTTCTGGTAGAAGAAATAATTACGAAAATAGTGGTTTAGAAATAATGAGTTTTCCTCCTCTTTTGGGGAAACAAATCTCGGCCCCATGAAAATTAATTGCCTCTTTGCCTCCAGGGTGTAGTTATTTCCGTTAGACTTTAGGAAATACACCAAAACCTCGCACTCAAAATCTCGCAACCAAACTAAAACACCGCGAAAAATGTTCTCGGGGGCGAAAATCAAGACCTCCATGATCCTTTGATTAAGCCTTTGCTCTGAAGACGATGACGTCATTTTCCACGTGATGACCATTTCTTCGAGGAAGACGTGGATCTTACTTACATTTTCTCAATTAGTTTAGGAATATGAGACTCTGAAACAGTTGACTCCCCTCTGGATTTATTTTCGAAAAATTTACCATAAAACGCCTAATAGATTATGATGAAATTAGGATTGAAAAAAAAAACCAATCGAAATATTCATTTTTTGTGGAAATAAATAATGATTTTCATAAGAAATGCGTCTGCTGTGAACATGGCAGAACAGCTTTTGAAATAAATTTGATATTTTTTGCAATGGTTATATGTGGTCGTTATTTGCAGCTGTTAAATAAAAATTATGGAATATTTTCAATAATACTTAATTAATTCAAGAATATTTTAAACAATTTCCACTAACAGTTTTTTTTCAATAATTTTCAAATAGTTTTGAATAACTTTTCTTCTGTGATTTTAAAAAAAAATTAATAATAATTCCTTCGAGATGATTTTGAACACTTTTAATGTAAGAGATTCTTTAATAACTTTCGAAAAATAGTCAATAAAATTTTCAAACATTTAAAAGTATAATTTCTTCAATGACTAATTTTAACATTTTTTGTGATAATTTCTTTTGTTATTAATTTGAACAATTTGAATAATTTATTCAATTAATTATTAATCTTAACAAATGAATTATTAATCTTAACGAATGAATTATTAATCTTAACAAATGAATTATTAATCTTAACAAATGAATTATTAATCTTAACAAATGAATTATTAATCTTAACAAATGACATTAATTTTAATGAATGAATTATAAATTTTAACGAATGAATGATTAATCTTAAGAATTTAATTAATGATTTATTTAACCAATTCTAATAATAATTTCTTCACTGATTTTAAAACGGTACTGTAGTAATTTCAAAGAATTTTTTTTCAAATTTTAATAATAATTTCTTTGACAATTTTCAAACAATCTTTAAAAAAACTTCTTTAAGAATTTTCAAACAATCTTAAAAAAGTAATTAAGTAATTTCTTCAATGGTTTTTAAAAAATATAATAATAAATTTTAATATTTTTTAAGCAATTTTAATGATAATTTCTTAAGCTTTTTTAATAATAATTTCTTAAACAATTTGTAAAAATAATTGTAAAACTTTTATTTTCAAAATCATAACTTTTGAACAAAATAGTTAAATATATATAAATTTTAGATGATCTCTCACTGCTAGTAGATAATTCCGAATTTACAAGTTGTTGAAATGCAAAACTAAGATATCTTCAATAATTTAATTTTTTTTTTAAATAAGAATCCTATTCTCAGTAGCAATACATCAGAAATCGAAACGAAAACGCGGTGATAAATTTATAAAAATGAAAATATAGTGAGGGTTTTTTTTAATATTATCATATCGTTTGGTATTTTATAAAGAAACACTCGGATATAATTTAAAAATAAAATTCCCAATTTATTTTCGAACAGATTGAAAAATTGACTCGGAAACGTGCGTTGAAATCAAAACGAGTCGTTCTTTCCCTTTTTTTTTAATAAAAGAGAACAAAAAGGAATTCATGTTATAGAATTTCAAGTATTTCTCTTAATATTAAGCCACTTAAAGAACGACGAGGAAAATGTATTGTTACTGAATTTCTTGAATTAAAAATAAAATCGATTTCTTTTTGTTTGAAACGAAAATTCAATTATTTGAATAGAATCGATTTTGTTTCTTTCATTTCTCTCTACAGAAATACTTATTGAAATGAACAAAATAAGGAAAGGAATAAGGAGCTATTTTTAGTATTGTTTCCTCTACATGACAATGTTACATATACTAACGAAAATATTTCAAGATTATTGTCAATATTTGTTGAATACCTATGTGATTTTAATATATTTTAGTAACGCTTACAAAAAAAATTTCTGGGAATTGAAAATTAATATGTATAACAAGTACTTCTGTACTTAAAAGAATTCGGAAGTAGCAAAAAAAACCATCTGAATAGTAAAAACTAAATTTTAAAAATATATACAATGCAATATTCAATCATAAAAGTTATTTTAACGATATTTTAATCATAATATTTTTAAAATATTCTTATGGAAATATTTTTGATGACATTAAAAATGTACTTTTTTAAGATTTTGATGGAAACACTTATGATGTTTTGAAGGAAAAAAATTATCGTAATTATATGAATAATTTTTATAATATTGTGAAAAACATTCACATTACAAAGAATTCAAAACCATTTTTCATTGAAGAAAAATTTTTATTATATTTCTATCGTGGTGATATTCTGATATTTTGAAGAAAATATATTGTTTATTTGTATAAATATTTTTGGCGGTATTTTGATGGAAATTATTCAAATAAATCATATAAAATGAAATTATTATGTTATATAATTGCCGAAATTTATTTTTTTTCAATATTTTAATAAAACTAATTGCGCAATGCGTGATTTCAATGTCAGAATTTCAGATATGTTTGAAAAGTTGAAAATTTCATTGTATTTTTTATTAAATTAGTTCTTAAAAAATATTTTTCAACCATTAGTTTGAATTGCTATTATTCGCACCAGCAATGAATGTATTCCAAAATTTTCATTTAGTGTTTAAATTTTTCACTTTTTAATTAGAAAATCTTAAAGCAGTACTTCATACATTTTCGATATTCTCACACCATTTCTACATCAAAATCGGTACCTGATAAAAATAAATAGCAATGAGTACTCGTGATGAAAGATTGGTCTTCAACAAATGGCCCTCGGACCACGTATTGCGCTCGAAGCTTTTTTGCATTTGAAAGCCGACGAAGGAGCTTAGATGTTGACAGGAAAGTAAAGCTGGAAATATTGAACATCAATGGGAAAATGTATTCCAGAATTCATGAAAGGAGTAATTTCAAATTTACTTCGAGGAAACAGTTGGAAAAAATTATGAAAAACATATTAATAGTAGAAATAATGAGAAATGTTAATTTCAGAACTATTGAGAGAAATTATTTTATAATTATCGAAAGGCATAATATCAGAATTATTGAGAAAAATGCAGTTATTTCGCAGTTCATGGAAATTTATGATTACTGAAAACTATTTCCAGGCTTGTTGAAAAATACATATTTTCAGAATTTACTGAAAGGTGAAAACTTAATAATCGGTGTCATTCCGGACGCAACTAGGGTTAACTGATTTCGGAATCTTCTTTGACGAGCGGCTTGGGTTTTCTTGTGGTTCCAACTTCAAGTCAAAAATGCGAACCGATCTCTCCGTTAAAAGGTCTCGCTACAGACAGCAACAGGCCTACAACGACGCAGTCATTCCGCTTCACTCGTAGTTAGAAAAATTGGTAGCAGATGGCAGCACTACATATAACAAGCATCACACAGAAACAAATTTCATGCCAGGTTCACTACACGTGCATGCACGTTCCAACATGTACCAATTCGTTAAAAGTTCCGGAGAGAAATATGGATGAGGTGTATGTGTGGTTTAGTAGCTGTAGTAGTGGCTTAGGTTTTCTGAACATTATTCAGCAGGGGTTAAATAATCGAATAGAATGCTCGATTTCATTCTCTGAAAGATCTCTTCGCGTTCTCCTAGAGCCGTAGTTCTAAACCTTTTTTGACTCGCGGAGCCCTTTCCGGTCTATAATTTCTATGGCGGAGCCCTGCTTGACTCGAGGAGCTCTTTTTGTGAATAGTTTCTATGGTGGAAAACCCTGTAAGCCAATTTTTTTTATTTACTTATAAAATTTGCTAATTTATTTTATTTCACTCGAGTGAACGCGGAGCCTCTGGGAAGTGCATACGGAGCCCCGAGGGCTCTGCGGAGCACCGATTGAGAACCGCTGTCCTAGAGTGATCCTTCCTTTTTTCCGGGGCTTAGTTAGTCCTGGATTTACGTATGCCATCAGGTTTTGGAGGCCATGCTTACAGAGGGACATTGACTTGATCCAGTGGGGGGGGGGGGGATGGGTGAAGAGAACAGCCACGCGTGTTCTGCAGGGCACACGACACTCGATTTTTTTGAAAATGTTTATATTGGAAGAATGCAGGTGCCGGGAGGGATATGATTGGAGTATTTAAAATCTTCAACGGGACGGATGAAATGCACTATCGTCAACCAACTGATTCGGCATGGGGAACACCAGTATTGTCACCAGGTTGTGGTGTCACAGGCAGTTTCCTCTATAATAGAGTTGTGAATAAATGGAATAGATTACCTCCAGGGGTCATGAATTCTAACACGATTGACACATTTTAAAAGAAATACGATAAGCATATTGGGATAAATCAAGGCGTGCTATCCATACTTAGATGAGACAACCATATTCTTTTATGGGCATTATATTTATATTTCATCATAATTATAGATACTTAAATGCTCTTATTGTGTTGCTGTATTTTTGATATAATTTAGATATATATTCTGTTGGAATTATTGCGAGTTGCCATTTTCTTAAAATTATGCAAATTGTTTTTCCCGTTTTTTTGCTGTATGTGTACAAAACGTACACATATGCCATCTTGTGATTAGAGGAATGATCTTTGATGTTACTTTGAGACGTGTTTCAGCAGCACCTCCTAGAGATAGAAGGCCTCTGCAGTGTTTGCCATAAACGTCATTCAGACTACCTAGCAAGTTCGCCACATTTTGAAACACGGCATCCTATTTCGTTTCTTCTTATTTTGGCGTAGAATCTTCCTGATTGGCTCACAAATACCATATAGTGATTGGATGTGGGACATAGAAATCGCCAATTCTGAGTCCGATCATTTCTTTTGCTCACAACGATGATACCAGCACGAGCAGGGAATCTTTTCCCCCGAATATTCCGAGGGGAAATGGACCACTTACTGGCGTCACAAGCAGACTGCAGAGGCCTTCTATCAGTAGAAGGTGTTTTCTGGTTTCAGACGCTGTTAAACCTGTTTTGATGATCGTATGAAATAAATGCATTTAAGAATTACGTTTTTGTTGATTTATTTTAGAGTATTTTAGAGTTTTTATATATCGAGTCTCGATTTCCCACATATTCGACAACTATATTTTTATGGACATCTTTTTCGGGCACCTTGTTGGGCATTTTGTCACTCGTAGTCTTTGTATGTGTATAAATTCATGTTTAATTTAAAAAATTCATAATTAATGATAATTCAGGTTCGTTGTAATTCCATAATTAACGAAAATGCATATTTGATGAAAAAGTAATTCCATAATTAATTAAAATCCATATCAACAAAAAAATCGTTCGCGGAACAATTAAAATTCCATATTCAATGGAAAAATAATCTCAGAACTTGATAAAACATTATCAAATTATATCGGGCCCCTGTTTGACTCAGAGCCCTGGGCCCCATTGGACGCACCTACTAATGAATCTAAATAACACAATATGTGATTTGTTGGCCGTCGCTCTTCGAGGAAACTTTTTCTTCGTTGTAATGTCTGAAAGGTTGAAGACCTCTCAAAGATTTAGGTGATATCGAAAATTCTAAAAAGCTCTCGGAAAGGAAACAAAAATTAAATTCTGAATTCCGATATTGTTAGAATTTTATTTCCTCTTCAATACTCTAACAAAGATGTACTTTTATGCTTAAGGGGTTTCTTTTTTAAAAAAAAAAAAAAATCTGTATCCTTTTATCTCATCAAAACATGTATCGATCTTCGATGCGTGGGTATATATGTTCTTAAATTATCAGTTTTCTCGCGTGTGAAACGCGTGTATTGAACAAAAATAAAATCAACAACTTTCATGATTAAACCACCGGAGATGAAGAAATAAATAAAAGTAAAAAAATTATTTTTCGCGGGAAAAAAAAATAAATTAAAAATAATATTTTCATCACGCGTGGATATGCCGCGCTCTTGACGACAGTATCGGTACAGTTCGTTATGTGGACATGGAAAGCTTTACCTGTATGTAACAGCTGTACTTGACACTACTTTTGCTTTTCATTTTTTTCCTCCCGTTTTTTCGCTCGATATACCACTCACGCGAGCAATACTTTCATTCGTATAAGTGTAAAAGTTGCATTTTTTCTCGTAAGTATTCAAAATAATTACTTAAAAAATAAAATATTCATCGATAGTTGCACGTATAAAAAAAAAGTCATTCACAGGGTGCCCATTGAATTTGTATATAAATAGTTTAACCCTCTAATTAATTGGCACGCGTTGAAATACCCAGAGAAGAAAATTTTTGAGGTATTTAGCAGCTAAGGTACTCTGAATGCTACTATATGACAAAAAAGTTATTGCCGATATTAAAAAGAATAAGGTATGTTGCACTTCACGGTATGACTTAAGGTGTCGAGCATGAAACAAACAGCACGCAATGCTCAAATATTGGGCTTTCCGCTGTGTTCTTTTTTCTCAAAGCTTCTAATAAGCACATCATCCTTATTATTACCCATTAAAGTTGTCCATGTCTTAACTATAACCGCATTTCACTTAAAGGGGGCGGGGGGTCTGAGCAAAGCAAACGTTAGGGAAACTCCACGACTTACATAGATTCGAATAGTTTAAGGAAGTTGGCGCACGCAAATTTTCTAGAAAACGCAATTTTCAAATGCCACAAAATTTTCTGTGTCTAACTGTGTTTGAGTTTTTATTCTGCCAATGAGTTTCGTTCTTCTTGCACCAAGAGTATTTTTAAAGCATTTGATTATAAACCGCCGGTAGGCATAAGCATACATACAGTATTATATGCTTATGTTTTCCATCAAAATGCTGTTTTCTCAAAACTCCGTTTTTTGTTAGATAAGGAAATTTTTTTCGAACGTCTTGAAACTTTGTGCGTCTTTCAACACTATGGTGTTACATACTTTAACGAGAGGATTTCTTCTTAAAATGATTTAAAAAGAAATTTTATGGCATAAAGTAGGAGTAAATTTCAGTGATAACCATCAGTATGTTGTTGAAGTTAAAATTCCACAAAAAAAATAACCGACAATTAAAATCCTAAATACTCTCGTTAAATTGCCTAAGGATTTCCGAGAAAAAAATAAATACCTAAAGAGAATTGTTTAATGTTTTTTAAATAAAGGGGATTTTTTCCCATGGAAAAGCGTGCGAAGCCAAGATCTTGCACCAACCCCTTTAAAAATTATTGCTTGCCAACTTCCTTTGCTATCATTCTGCACAGCGATATGTAATCTCCACACGCGGTGTTCTTGCTTGGCTTGTCAAGAAATACGTGCACGTCATCATTCGACTGGTTAGTATAGAAACTTCATTACCAGCTCGTAAAATGAATTCTATTTTATTTTTATCTTTTTGTAATAATTAAAGCAAGCTCAAGATATAAATACTTTTACTTTAAAAATATAGAAAATCATTTTTCTTGAGAGTAACACGGCCGAATAGAGAATCAAAGTATAAAAAAATTTAAGGAATCAGTAAATTTTTGAATGTGGTTTGAGTTTTGAGTAAAAATTGCTCTCACTAAGGGAGATTTTTTGTGATACATTAAAAAATCTAATTAAAATATTTATCGGTAGAGAGCGCTACACACGGAAGCAAATCACTTTAAATATGCAAATCGGTGTCCTATAAAATGCAGGATGGACGATGAATTTTCTTGTTACGTGACCTTACATAAGGTTTTTTTTTTGATGTTGACCATTTTTGATAAAACGGTTTTTACTCAGCCGCGAATCACCAGCTGAAGCTTTACGAACGTTATCGGCCACAGAATTGATTCATGAAAGATTCAGATATAATCACTCCTGTTCTAGCGCCCTCGATCAACAAAAATTAGAACTAAATTTTTTTTTCTGTATTAAAGAAAAAATATCCCTCTTTGTGAGAATAACTGATGTGTTTCACAAACCCATTTAAATACACCGATTCCTTCCATTTTTATGAATTTTTAAACTATTTACGAATTCATGAGTTTAAAAATTCATAAAAATTGATGTATAGTTTTAACTATAATTTATTAGAAATTATACCTAAAATTATTAGGAATTAGTATTACATTTTGTAGATTACCAGATTGCACATCAAAAAAAAATTTCATGCGAGAGATAAATTTATATAAATCAATTTTCTTTATTTTACACGTTCGATTCTCACGTGATCAAATTACTGCCACGTTATTGGACAAGCACAAAATAAATTTGGAATATATGTATATGATGTGTTATGTGTGTATATATATTACAGGCGAGGAAAATCTACAAAATTCGTGAAAAATGATTTTTTTTTCCCGATCACAACGTACATTGTTTGTTTTTTTTCATTTATACATTACCATGATACAAGCATACATTTCTCACGTTTGTATTTATCAGCACAAATGTTTTACGATGATTACACGCTATTGATGATAAACGAAAAATGGTCATTTAAATTGCTGTACAGCTCTAAATTTCCCCATTGTTTCTACATGTGTCATGGCATCATCAACGTTATAGGAAATACCATTTGCATAGCTTTGAATTATGAGATAGCGGGAAAAAAAAATGTGTGTCAATCACAGAGTAACATAAAAACACAACAACCGATGAGCAACAATTATGTGTCTTGAAACAAACAAAATTTCTAGTCATTTCAATTCACAGTAAACATAACTTTAAATTTAAGATATTCCATGAAAACACAACAAGGTAATGTAACATGTAGGAAGAATATATTTGAGGTTCTGAATGCATATTTGTGGTGATTTTCTCATTTTATATTCCGTTACCTCAGCTGATTTCGGTGATAATATAATAATCACTGTAAAACAATGATTTTGTTCTCAAAAGTTTTCAGTGATTTTGGGACGCTGATTCTCCGAATCTCATTGGTTTTGTCAGATTGGCCCTAGTTTTTGAGATAAAGTAAAAATTAAATTTCTCTCGATAGTATTACATAAGCAGCATAAAAATCGCATTCGAAGTGTGCAAAATGAAAATCAATGATACCTACTTAAATTAATATCAATAAATAAAGAAACCACTGATGTCTGATCATGATATGATAGCGATGATACAGTAAATTGAGTAACATATAAAAATAAATAAAAATTGTAAGTAAAAATTCAACCCAAAAATTGGCTGCAGACTATACAGGGTGATTCAGAAAAGATAGAAAAAAATATTTTAGTAGTGGTAGTACACATGGTGTTGTTTTTCTCCCGATAAATTTCAACAGGAATGCCGTTTTAACGTTTACGGAGCGGCCGTTTCGAAACGCGTTTGCGTTTCATGTTAGATCATGCATTCTTCGATTACAACTGTGTGTATTCCTGTGTACTATCACCTCTTTAAAGTCTTCCCCCATCTTTTCTGAATCACCTTGTATTGAAATGTTGGGAGTATGTATTATCTCAAAAACAGAGCCGATTCGGCAAAACCAATACCAGTTTTAAAACCAGTGGCCCCGCGCGTTATACTGTAAAACCATTAAAATTTCCTTAAGAACATGCCTTTTTTAACAGTGCAATGTAAAGTTTTTGACTAAGGGTTACTCAACATGAATCAGTATAGATTGATAATTATATGGATTCAACAAAGTAGTATAACAATCATATTACACAGTAGGACCTCTCGATAACGGACACCCATGGGACCAAGCTAACGGGGAGTATCCGCTATTGGGGAGGTAAGATAGACAGTAACCTCGTTTATATGACTCAAATTTTTTAAATTTTGTCTTCGGTCGTAGTCGGTTACTGTGTGTAAAAGTGATACACCGGTGGTCATGCTTAATCATCAATCATGCTTAATCTTCAATTGACACGTTTAAAAAGAAATACGATAAACATGTTGGGGTAAATCAAGAAGCTATCCATACTTAGAATAAGACAACCATAAGTATTATTTATGGGCATTGTATAATATTTTATCATGTGTATATATTGTTTACAATTTTTGTTAATTGCATTTTTAATTGGGTTGCTATATTTTTGAAATATATGACATCCATATTTTTATGAGCATCTTTTCCTCAGCCACCTCGTTGGGCATTTCGCCTGTTGTGGCGTTCTATTTGTATTGTATTTGTGTTTGTAATCGTCTCGATAAAAAAAAATGTTTCACTAAATTTCACTATATTTATCACTTTTACCGACGATTATGCATAATTCTGAAATAAAGTTGGAAAGTTTCATAGAAGAAAAATTTATAACCTTTCCTCTCCTAAATTAAACCAATTCATTGTTTTTAGCCGTACATGATATGCGCACTACACATATTTAACAATAAAAATTAAATTAAAATAACTGCGACGAAAAATTAAACGTTCATAACATCATTATCACTTATGTTGGCTTTCTTCACATGTATCAACATGTGCAAATAAAACCAGCATCACCTTTCGGAATCAGCATCCTGGACCACAGTTATGTTCAGTTAATCAAATAATTAATTGGCGGATTATCATATTTACCAATACCGGATTGGCATTGTACATAATCACCGTTGAATATGACAAATTCTCGATTTATGAGCAAAAATTCGCAAATTTGAATTTGCCTGATTTTACTGTCCGCTATCAGCTAACGGGGAGTAAAATACATTAAAGGTATATTCCACTGGACCGGAGATCGGAAAAATGTCCACTAACGGGGAGGTGCCCGCTAACGGGGAGCGTCCGTTAAGGGAGGTTCCACTGTATCATCCTTCACATTTATTTGTGGTATGGTTAAATTATATTATAAACGTTAAAACTAAGCAAGAAATGTCGTAAAGGATGTATAGTAATAGAAATGTACAATATATTTTATGAAAGTATAAACAGCAAAATATTAGAGGGTTTCTATAGTTAGAGATTCCTGTTCTGAGCTTTCTATCGCCAAAGATATTCATAAGCGATATGTCCACATTCATAGAAAAAATCGTGCAACACTTGTTTACAGACACTGTTCCGCGATTGTCTGTAGACACTTGTGCAACCATAACCCTTTGAGACCCCGTTGCCGCAAATGTGTGAGTTGCTTTTTCTCACTGTAGAATTTTTTTCATCTGACCCCGGGGAGTAAGGACCTGACTTAAAGAATTGTTTTAAAATTTGAGTTGGAAATATGGTGACTATGAATTTTGGGGCCTTTCATGAGGGGAAGCACTTGGAGTTAAACTTTCAAAGAGTTTTTAGATGGCTTCCGGGAGAAAGTGCCTACGGGAAATGTGTGATTTATATTACATAAAATTTAGCAATAAAATTCTGGAAAAAATTGTATGTGAAGATAAATATACCCTGCAGAAATAAAATTGAAAAAATAAAGATTTGCTGACATTTGTGTTTCTAATGCATTTTTTGAGAATGCAAAAACGTTTTGAAAATTACAAAAAATGAATGCTCGGGCCTGAAAGGGTTACATTACAAAGGGTTACCATTTTGGTCTATTTTGACAAGGATTCTAATGGTCTATTCTAAACCAAGGTCTATGATATCCCATTTCAGATGGACAGCATGGTGCTGCACACAAATGCCACGTCAAAAATCAGGAGCTCAAACACTCTTCTTAGCACAACACTACTACTACTACTACCGCCTATCCGTACCTGCCACTCGTACGCATTCCTCTATAGAATTTCTAACGGATCGGCACATGTGATGTATCGTGTGAATGTATGCATATGCATGGCCCTGGCGTATTTATGGTGCTAGAGTTGTGCTTGCTTGTTGTTCTTGCTGGCGCTACCATCTGTGTTCCATATAGCACAACACCGTTTCGGACCAGCGATCACCACTTTAACTTCAACTCTGTCAAAACCATCCAGAAATACTCTTTACCCCTCGACTTGTATTTGTTTGAAGCGCTCCGTGTTCACAAAATATGTTCTTCTTCCGCGAACGATTTCAACTAGCTCTCCATATTTCTCTAATATTTAGGCTCAACACTTAAACTTGTCGCTCTCTACCACTCTATCATCGATACACTGCGTCTAATAATCGTTTCATCGTCATCACCGGCTCTCGCTCCGACCACGTGCTTTTATTTCATCGAGCGGTTGCGCTATAACAGGCTATATCCACTGGCGAAGTGGCTATATTAGCCTTGAAACAGCTTTATGGTGTTTCGTTTTTTGTATTTTGAGTGAATATCGTTGTACTTCATGTTTCTAAATGGTGCTCTGAAGACTGAATGTAGGTGTGGATGCGCGAAAAAAATCAACGACGGTCATGCGATATGCTCGCAACCATTTTGTTTATGCGTGGGAGAAAGCTATGAAACTTCGGGAATGTCTTCCTGAAAAGATGGAAAAGAAATGGGAATAAATAAAGAATTAGTTTCGATATTCACCATTTGACAGCATTTCCTAAATACAAATGCTAACTTTTGCAACCATGTCATTAATCTGCTCGAGCTTGATAGCAGGTTATCTCCACATCTTCATTAGCACCGTTTGTATTCGAATTTCTTCATGTGAATACGGCATTGATATTTCGTAAAAACGGGCATTGGTAATAAAAAAACTCGGCAACCATGATTCCATACCAGTAACTACGGAAAGATTTTTGGTCTTAGAAGACGCTCTCTGGAGATTCTCTTTATCCCTTCATTAAGACTATCGCAAAGTTTCATAGCTTTTCGATGAATAATCACGGCTGTAGATAGCTCAGAATTGGGTAACTTCATTTTTTATAGAAAGCGTCTGGTTTCCAATTACCAATATTTGTGGTGAATTCTGGAAGCAATACGGGTGTTTCGAAAACAAAATTTTTGGTTCATGAGGTTAAATAAGAGGGGAAAAATGGATTTTTTGTATGGAAAGTCTTGGTGAAATGAGAGAGAAAAGTCATAATTTTTCCTTTATTTTCAAAGTAATTCAACGTTTCTTTCAAAAAAGTTAAATTTTTATTACCTGTAGTTTTAAAGAACCATGACTTTTTAGTAACCGATTATTTATTTTCAAGGTCATCTTTGAAGGAACCAGCAAAGAAATATGAGTATCACGCAGCAAATGGGCAAGCTCATTACAATATATATATATATATATTTATACCAACATCGTTGTCACCACCTAAGGATATTTGCACTCAGTAAAAGTCCAATAATCGACAACACAAAAGACTCGTGCAACAAACGTCTTCTTCTGGCTTAAATAAGGATGGATCGTGGAGGTCTCGAACCAGTCGTCCTCGGACCCTCATGGGCTGTAGGGCTCCTTGATCTAACATGAGCTGTTGCTGCTGTTGTTGTTGCTGCTGCTGCTGCTGCCATGTCGGACTACCGGTCACTGGAGGTCTTGCTGGAACGGAACGGCTGCGTTTCCCGGAACCTGAACGATCCAAAAAAAATAAAAAATTATGTTTCTTAATGAAACATCTCAATCTACAGTAAGTGTGCACAACCTTTTTTTTAGTCCACGTGCCAGATATGCGGTAATTATGCAACTCGCGGGTCAGAAACTTGTATATGTGGGGTGACTTTTGCGGGACATTCCCGTAATTTTTGTCGTCCCAACCTCTCATAAAATGTCTTTTTTCTTCTCCTTTATTTTTAACAAGGTTTAATTGAATTTTTTTCAAGAATGGGCATTATTTTCATGATGTATATATTAACACCTTCGACAATATGCTTGATTGTAATTGGCAAATTTATTTGCCTTCGACAACTTTTTTTTATTGCAATTGACAACTTTACTTGCCTCTGACAGTTTTTTTAGGCTGTAATTGGCAACCTTACTTGGATTTGACAAATTTTTTTGGCGGTAATTGGTAATACATCGCGTATGCATCAAAATTTACTGTATTTTTTATGAAGGAAATATGTTCAGCATACGTTTTTATCGTGTTGTATGTAATGATAATTTTCTGGTAAGACACTTTCTATGGGCCGGGTGGAATTTCATGGCGGGCAGCATTTGGTTCATGGTAGGAGATTATGCACCTCTAATCAACATAGTAGCCATAAACCTACCCAGAAACAAAACCAACATATACTTAGTCTTAGATGTAATCCTCATAAGAATCCTGCATTTCTTATAATGAGTCTCCAGCTAGTCAATGCCGTAACGGCAAAAACCGCTGGTCTTGGACACAAATAGTCCGTGGATGACTGCACCATTTACATGCGATTTCCCACAAAATCGAAAGAAGAAATGAACATTTCCGGAGAATAGTAGATTGGCAGTGTCTTCAAGCCAGGTCGATGTACTCGTATGGCCATATGCTGGCCACGTGCTACCTGGTATTGCCGTGAAGAAGCAGTAAAGCCTTGAAATCAACTATATGATCAGGGCTTCTTCTACTTTAGTACTTATTGCGCATGATCTAATTTCTGCGGGTACAGGTCCACGGTGATGGTCCGGCGTTTTGCTTTGATCATTTTTGTCTCACCATTTTTTCCACACAAGCACTAATTTGACTAAGGCAGCGTTCGGTACATTTTTTCCCATATATCTCACTGAGGTTTTAGTGCGCTAACCCCTCATGGGGGGCTTCCTGCGCTAGCAATATGCTGGCCACTTCGTAACAGCTTGCAGAGTGCCACTTGGTGACTACTCCTTATACCCTACATCGACATCCTCTTCAATGACCCGTTTCTTCCCCCCCCCCCTCCATTTCCTAGACACTTCCATTTGTGGAAAATCCTTCGCATGTGAGACAGACTCGTGGCAAGTGCCCATGGACTTCTTTAGAGTTAAAACCCTTGATTTTTACCACCAGGGTATTGGTGGGACATATACAAAAAGTACTGGATACCGATTAGGACTAATAGTTTGTGACATTATCTGTAAACCTTTTTTCATTTCTGCTCATTAAAAATGACAAGAATGTTTGGTTATCATGATAGAATAAGATATAATCGCTGCTTAATGAAAATACAGTCAGCTTCGCTTAATCGGATATCAACGATTCCAGCACACAATATCCGATTATGCGGAGAAACAATTCAGTTGTCATTTTAAAGAGTTAGTATAGTTTGTATATTGAAAACTTATGAAGGATCAATATTGATAAAGTTTCTTGAATAAATCGGACAGCAAAAAATGAAATGTGAAAATTATGTTTAATTACAATGACACAATATTTAAAATTTTTACTTTTCATTAAGAAAGGCTTAAAAAAGTAAAAAGTAAATTTTTACTTTTCATTCGCTCAACACAGAACAAAATAAAGGTAATTAAATGTACGAATTGAAGGCAACTTGAATACTTGGAGGCCGGTACCTATTATCAAATGAATATTTTTCTTTTTCAAAGCTTAACATATTTCATTAATTCGAACTGTTTCAATCAATAAAATCTGCTTGTGTATAGTGGTTGATGTGTATTTACAGTTTACGTGTGAAGCGCAATATTCGATTAAGCGGGGGAAAGTCGCTGGAACTATCATATTAAGCGGGGGAACTTTAACATTGTCTCTATGGGGGAAATTTTGATGCCGGAGGAAATTATCCGGTGTCGGATTAAGTGGGCCGACTGTATATTAATGGTGCTTATAAATTAAAACCTTCTTACCTTGGCTTTTTTTCCGAGTTCCTTTCCTTCCTCTAGCTTCTCGCTTGCCGTCACCGTCACAACAAGACTCGTGACTGGAAGAAGATAATGGCGTACCTTCACTGTCTCTGGGCATGCTCTCGTATCCGCTGCTAGTGCCAGAAAACTGCTGGCTCTTCGGCATGCAACCCAGAAGCTCTTTAGTTTCTTTCATGTCGGCACTTAAAGCACTACTATCACTACCGTGGCCACTACTGGACGTCCTTATGCCCCATTTGGTCTTTTTGTTCGCCTTAGCCGTCGTCGCAACCGTCGTCACACTAGGGGTCCCCGACGACGTGTAGCAAACGTACGACGGAGTACCAGCAGGCGAAGAGTAATCTAGGTTCGTCCATGAATGCTGTATGGTGCCTTCAGAAGAGAACGGGCTGGTTGGAGTAGAAGTACTTCTGCTCAAGATCTGATTACGCAGGGCCACTGAGTCGGCACCACCGTCGAAGGTTGATACTTGAGAGAAATAGTGCGAGTTGTTATCTTCTTTTTGAGCTGATTCTCCCAGCGGAGACTGTGATGTGCCCGTGTGTGGTTGTTGTTGTTGGAATTTGGTGAATGACTGGACCTGCTTGTTGCTGTTGTTGTTCTTGGACGTTTTCGACGAACTGCCTCGTCCGTTGATGTCGGCAATGTTCCTGCGGAAGAATTTCGGACTTCCATTCTTTCTCGCGTGTTTTCTGAAACAGAAACTTTCATTCTTCAACTCAGTTACTTCTATGTTGCTAACTACGTTGGTGATTTGTTCAGTGATGACCTTGGTTGACTTGGATGTCCTGTGCGTCTGTTTCGTGATATGGTGCGAATGATTGGGCGTCGACGTCAGGGGACCTTCACTGTAGACTTGGCATCGCTGCTCGTGAACAATTTCAACGAGCGACCTGCGCTTTATTTGTTCCGTCTCTGCCGCTTTGAAATCCCCTGTCGTAGAACAGTTCGTCCATCCCGGACTACTCTTGGCACTGTTGATGGCTTCTTGGACATCGCAGTCAACCACCGCTCGGTGATGGTCTACTTCGTCACTTGCCAAGAGCTCGGTTGATTCGGCGTCTTTGTCGCAGCTCTTGTATGAACCACTCCATCGTGTTCTTGAGCTTAAGGACGTCCTGGACGACGATTCGTCTTTTAACTGCTCTTTAGAGTTCTTCAATGTTTCTTTCAGGGACTTGAGTTCACCGAAAGAAAGACTCGAATAATTCTTTGGTTGTTTGACTATCGGGGGAACGATTTGAGTCGGTTTACCGAAGTGTGACAAACAGTCCGGAAACTTTGGAACTTTACATATCTTATTGTAAAATTCTTCGAGTCTCAGGCCGTTCATCGGTTGCACGTTGAACTGCAAATCGAATTTTTCTACGTCCATTTCAGCAGGTTCACTGTGGATGCTGTTCGCGTCGTTCTCTCTGAGCTCTTCCAAACTGGAATCGGCACTGTGATGGAGTTTATTCGAGAAAAAGAAACGATTGTCTCTCGATGATATGTCACCGAATCGATCAGGAATCTTCGGTGACTTCCATCGGCCCTCGCCATCGCTCTTCTTCTCGAATAGTTCCCTAAGACGGGACAATCTCTCTAACTTCGCAGATAGTGTCTGACTCCTCGCAGTAATCTTGAAACTGGACCTTTCTTCACTCCTGGATCCATCAGCGTTACTTCTTGCCTCAAAACCACGTTTCGGCAATGAATGGCCTCGCAGGAGTTTCAAAGTAAGGTCCGGGTCTATTTCATCATTACCTCCAGTCCAGTTATCTGGAACGCTCATACTATCCAGATCTACACTCACAGCCCGCGAATCAGTGAAGGACGAAGCTAGATTGAGATCTTCGGCACTGAGCATCCTTAGAGGATGCTCAAACCCGTCGAAACTACCATCGTCTCTGAATGGCTGCTGCAGATTATATAGTTCGTATGGATAGCCACAACAAGAGTAGATGTCCTCTTCTGTAACCTGTATGCACGAGTCTACCATTGGCACAGCGTCAGCGTTAGGGTACTCTAGTGACTCGTAAGCCATCTGATTGTCCATTTTGGTGACAGTACTGCTCATCGTGAATGTAGAGTTATCGTTTTCTTGTACACCTTGTAGTTTCGTGCTCAAGTCCTCACTCTCGTTGTCGTTCAAGTCCATTGAGCTATTCGAGTTTTCGTCAGAAGTTTGACTTTCCAAGTACCGGTAGAGCTCATCTATGCTGTTCATGTTGCCTTCATTTTCCCCTGTATCTAGCAAGGTGTCCTGTGTAACCAATGGAAGTTCGTGTTCCTCTTCACAAGCAACTTCAAGGTCTTCGTTGATTTCAAGAGGTTGTTCTTCTTTGTGGCTCTTTCGGGCAGGGCTGTTGTTGGCAAATGGCTTAGCATAGTGATGAGTTTCAACTTCTACTTTGATTTGGCTGCCAGGCTTTGAGCATTTTTTAGACCTTTCCCTCCTCGAGTCTTGGTTTCGCACCTTACCATCCACATTTTCATTCGAAACTCGCTGCTTGCTTATCACACCGGTATGGAAGCTTCTATCTTCATTGCTTGGAGGGAAATCGATCCAGACTTCCTTAGACTTTGGAGGTTCACCGTCTGGCATGTGCTTCGAATGGTCATGAACCCACTTTCGGACCATGGTCTCTTTTTGCGCGTCCATATACCCATACAAACCAGGACCATCCACCCATTTCTCTTTCTGAAGTTGGTGCAGTGTCCGAGAATCAAACTTCGGTTTCACAAACCTTGGACCATCTATCCAAGTTTCGTCACTGGCGAGTTTAGGCTCTTTAGTGATAGGCTTCGGTATAACTCCTTGGTGCTGCTGAGCTATGTGAGGTGCACTACCCATTCCGTGGTCAAGTTTATGTGACTTCTTGTTCTTTCTCTGAGATTGGGGACTATTCGGAGTGGAACCGGCACCCGGCAAAAGCTTTCTTAGAGGGTCAACGGAGCTGCTTTTAGAGGATTTGAATGGTGAGGCCTTAACGTTCGATTCCATGCTGTGCCTGCCTCTTTTAGAATCACTGGGACTCTCATTGCCGAGATGCTTACCACTGCACTTCGGCGATGAGCAGCAGGCACCCACTGCTTCTAGCTTTTGATGTTTTGGAGAACAATAGGTAGACGTGGAAGAAACCTTCTTCTTCGCAGAGGCACCGGTTGTAACACTAGTTTTATGCGGGTCTAGAGTACCAGAAGCCATCTTGCCCTGGCCGTCGATTGTCTTATCATCACCAGTAGAGGTTGATGTCCCCACGGGTAGCATGGATTTTGATGAAGACGGCTGGCCATGTCCGCCCTTGGTTGTTGTTTTTTTGTTGGTTCCAGTCACTGTACTCGTACCGGCGGATGCAGCCAAAGGAGATATCGACGTAACACCCTGTCTCCCGGCTCCGGAATTCGGGATTGGGGTCCCCCTTCCAGAACCGACGAAAATTACTGTGTCGCAGGACTGTTCGCTGCTGGATGTGTACTCTTGATCACTGCCTGATTTGACCCCATCTTCACCGACTGCGTGGATTCGTACAAATGGCCGGCAAACTCCTTTCTCGTCTACGGAAGGTCCCGAATCCGTTGCAGAAGGAAACTGTTTTAGAAATAGAAATGGGAATTAATCGATATTCGAGATTAAATACGAAAATTAAGAATGAACGCTTGAATTCTCAAAAAATAGAAAGAAATACCATTACATAAATAAAAATAATAACCATACCTTCCATTATTATTTCATCAACTTGCATCATTTACATCATTTATAATGCTGAGTGTTGTGTGTCAGTAACATGTGTTTGCCACTGCTGAAATTTTTTGTGATTTGACCCTGGACAGATCATGTGATCTCTTGGGTCCCCATTATGGATATTGGCATTGATTTTCTGCCTCCCCCATCCAATTGTGTTTGTTTTCACCTATTTAATGTTTTAGCTTCCCCTGTTTTGTATGTTTGTGTGTTAGTAACTTTAATTTATCTTATCAGCAGTTTCTTGTAATGATGTAAAGAAGAGAAACTATAAGGAATAACTATAAGAATTCTTTTTTTTTTTTTTTTTTTTGCATTTAGAAGTTGAATTTTCGCTGAAGAAATGAAAACCCTGGATTTTACCTTTAGTTTCTTCCTCCTAAGCCTATGTATTCGTGAAGCTAACTGCAGGGTAGCCAGAGTTTCCGGATATCGTGACGGAATAGTCGATACATGAGCGATCATGGCAGCTCGGCACGTGACACTCCCAACGGCTTCCCTCAGCAGCTGCGTCAACTTACTATCTCTTTAAGAAAGGTAAAAAAAAGAGATAAATTAGTATGAAATTTATTTGAAATTGCTCTTTAGTTCTGAAATTCTTCAATTCTAAAGCATAAGCTTACTTATAAGGCACGTGTTTTTGTCCATTGAAAAGAGCTAGGATAACGTTTCCGAGAGCCGAAAGCGACAAGCAACCGCCTCCACCTCCGTCACGTGACTTCGACATTTTTTCGCAACTACCAAGATCGAACAAATGCAACCTGCTCCTACCACCAGCAACTAGAAAAATAAAATATTTACCGATATTATCTCAACCGAATATTGAATTAAGCTTCAAAGACTTCCTGTGCATTCTGTATGTTCAAACGGTAAATGGATAGTACCTCCACCTCTACCACCTTTCTCTACCCTGTATTGATAGACGTGCAGCGTGAATAAGAAATGGGCATTTTTCGCTTCGTCATCGTTCTCTGTGGAAAAAAAATGAAACTATATTTATCAGTTGAAAACGCAGAAACACCGCTTATGAATGTTATTAAGTGCATATTCCATCTAAAATAACATTTAAAATTATATATTTATTAATCATGCATTGCAAGGGATTCTAATCGTTTCAACTTTTTGGATCAGGAAACTGTGTTACCTGGTGTTCTTGCAGCCAATGCAGCGTCCAGTAGATAAGCTGCTCGTTCGGCCGTGGGTGCCCTCAGCTCGCTCTGATTCATCAGCTGCGTACCAAAGACAGGGTCATCTCTCAAGTACACGCCAGGTGCTGAAGTACTGCCTTCAGTACCTTTCAGTTGCAAAACAAAAGTAATAATTAAGACATGTTTCTTCAGTCAAAAAAAGTTATGAAATTTAAATTTTTATTACAAATTAAATTAAATGGCATTAATTAATTTTGTTATTAATAAAATTAATTAATGAAATCTGAATTATTGATAATTTAAATTTTTAGCATAAAGTATTATTCAAATATTATTCAGGGTGCCTTCTTTCTTTCCATAAGAAAGTCCCTTTACCCTCGAATAATTCGTTTACCGATCCTAGGAACATACGACCAATTAGAAAAAGTATCCAAATAACGTGTAAAACTCAGACACGTCATTCATATTGCAAGGGGTTCTATAGTTATTAAAATAAAAAAAATTTATTTGGTCACCCTTTCCTAAAAAACTGAGTTACAGAAAGTTGTTGTCCTGTCTTTTCTGAACCCACAGGGAAAAAAATGTCTTTAACCCTTTCGGTGATAATCCCGAGATATCTCGTTAAACTTGATCTGCCTTATTTCAGCCACCTCGGCTTCTAAAAATTCCTTCAAGTTGCTTTTACAGCAAAACATGTTTTCCATTCCTACTCCCTCCAATCAATCAACTGCCAGTACGCGGAGTCAGCTCTTGTTCAAGGTTAGATAAGAGAAGGCGCGATAAAAATAGGCTGTGTACCCCCCCCCCTTTTCTTTCAGCACTGTAAAGATATATACACTCAGATAAATACAATCAATTCACTATAACTCGAACTCCGATAGCTTGAATATCTGTTTTAGTCGAAGTTTTCATTTAGCCCCTAAACTTTTCCGTATTTTGGTACTAAATTTTTCCTTTAAGTCGAAGTTTTTGGGAATAAGAGAAATTTAGAAACAACATTTATATATATTATATATATAGTAGGTAGGATTTGGCATTTAGCAATAGAATTTAGCGTTTAGCAGCAGGATTTGGCAGATTAATTTGTCTACTTGCAAAATGTGAATGGCTTTCTCTCGAAAGAAGGACAAAAAAAACAGAGGGACAGTCAAAAACCACTGCATTTTTTGACAGAAAATAATCATGTATAGATTTTATTTATATCCGTCGTTTCATTCATACGAGTATCACGTATGCGTCCGTTTCCATAATACAATTATATGTACGTCTAGTTCTTTCCAAATATTTTCATTCAATAATTAAATATGATTGAATAAGAGTAACTTATCCTTTCGAATTTCTTCATCTCCAGCAGTTTCACATGTTTTACCAATACGATAATAGCGCTTTGTTAGTTTAGTAAATTTTTCATTTTTCCCACTCTGAAATCGGAATTTCCAATAACTCAAACTAACGATAACTCTTAATGTTTTTTGTCGGCTGCTGCACATTGAACTTGCCGAGATTTGACTGCAAAATACTTTTTTTTTCCCCCAAAATGAAGTATTTCTCTTCCTAGAAAGTCGTACACGTTTTGACAGGTGTTTTGCGTCATAGTGAGGGAAATTAAAGCGATGGGTGGAGTAAATTTTGTATTGCGGGGAGCGGGGAGGATCAGTTATCAGCTCGCAATCGGGAAAAAAAAAATCTTCTTTAAAATAGATGGCAATTTTGTGAAGAAGTTTCGCAATTTCAAATGTGGCAGAATAATGTGGATCAGGAAATTTTAAAAATCGTTTAAAGGGTTAAGTGCAATATTTACGGACTTATATGAATCGAAAATCACCGTAAATGAAGGAAAGAAATGCATAAACTAACGGACAAGCTTATTCTACGCTTCATATATGCTGGTCTTTCCCTCATTTTCAGCAATTTTCGAGTTCAAATATCTCAGCGGATATTGCGCTTAAGTGCGTGGATTTTTTTTTCCTGTTTTCCGGAGAAGGGAAACAATTTTCCGACTTGGTTTTTTTGGACAGGATTGCCAAATAGAAGTTTTTTTTTTTGTTTTTTTTGATAACTATAGAACCAATTGCAATATAAATGACATATTTGAGCTCCACACGTTATCTGAATACTTTTTCTAATTGGAAATACGTTTCTAGGATCAACAGTTCGCTTGTTATTTTAGGATAAAGGGACTTTCCTATGAACACTAAATAAAACTCGATGTTCTAAAAACGTGTTATACAGCGAATCCCTTTATAACGAACGCCAATATACCGGAGGGATCACTTCGTTATAATGAAATTTCGTTACAAAGGAATTCCAGTTTACCTAGCATTGTTCCTATATATATATTTATAAGATAATTATATAATAAGCTGTATACAATAAGATAATATATTATAATATGAATTTAAATTTGTAAACAGAGAAACAAGAAGTCTGCCTTTAATCGTATAGATCAACAAAATAATTATGATGAATCATGATCTACGAATCGATGTGAATGCGAACCGATCTTCCCGTTGAAAAGTCTCGCTGCAGAGAGCAACAGGCCTACATCGATACGATTATTCAGTCATTACACTTCACTCATAGCTAGGAAAAATCGACGGCAGGTGACAACACTACGCTTAACGAGCATTACACTGAAACTGACTTCACTTTAGGTTTACAACAAATTCATGCGCCTTTTCCAGCATGGCTGAGGTCTTCTTCGACCACCTGCCAAAATCTCTTCATGGAGACAGAGCGGTGGGCCATGAACTGGTTAGGGGGGGGGCGGGAGTCTAAGAAGCGAATTCTAAATTAATATTATAGCATCATCAGCATGTTTGGACTTTTGGCTAACCAAAGTTTCGTTGGTGGCGGTTCGTCCGCATGCGTTGGATGTCACAAGTCTAGTTACCGTGCACTGGACGACCATTGCACATTGCCCAGACTTCAGACAATGGCCACTTCAAGAAGTGATCGACCAGTTGCCGGCCACTTCACAAAGACGCTAGATTTTGGCCGTAACATCAAACCATTACATAACTTTAGCTGCCATACAGTTTTGGACAAGAGTTAAATTACCCCAGTTAAGTTTCCTATAACCGATCAATTCAATAACGATCATTAATATTTGTGCCTCTGTTGAACAACTGACACGTATTAGTACGGGATAACCCCGAGCTTCGCGAACACAACACGTCAACATTCAGTGTAACAGCGTCAAGGCAACGTCTATATACTCGTACCCGTATACTACTACTCAATGTCTAATAGTCTACTCGAAGCTTCCACGGGGCACAAATTCTGCTACGCATCAATCATCGCGTGACGTACAGCAAATCCTGTTAGTACGAAACTGTCAAAGTTCGCCAAAGATATATCTATCTCACCAGCGGCGTAATCGGCAAGGAGGTCTCTGAGCTCTTCGGCTTTTCCTGATACTTCCACAGCTGAGACACGAACGGAAAACCTCGAACCAGTCCTGTGCTTGTGTTCGTTGATTGCACGGAACAACCACCAGATCGCGCAAGGTATTACTCCGAGATCCTGCGAGGAAGCACTGCTACCTACCATTGTGCTCGTTTTACCTACGAGGAAAAAAAATGCTTGAGATGTGGAACATAAATCATTTCATTTGCTTTAACTTGAGACAGTACAGTGCGCCACAAAAGTTTAGGCACATATTATATTCCATAATAAAATTATAACTAACTGATAAAGCTTGTTAATAATTTTATCCAAGATTAGAAAACAGATGTTCCAGAATGTACAAGATGATGGTTTCATAAAAACTGAAACTTAAAGAGAAAAAATTAAAAAAAAAGAGTTTTACGTGCCTCAAAAGTATAGGCATAGAATAAAATTCATGCAAATTTCAATATGCCACGTAAATTTACGTCGCAAAGGGGTGTTTGTCATTTTTTCTACATGAACCTCGAATGTCTCCATGAGTTTAGCACCATGCCAACTGATGGTACTGAGGTCGTAAGTTAAATCTGTTTCTCAAATCTCTATTGAATTAAATCGATTTGAACGACGCATCTATAGAGTGCTAGTATGTGGTGAATATTATAAACTGAAATCCAGATCTATAAGAGACCCCCAGTTAACACGACGGAAGAAAAATACGAGAACTTGCTTCGAGAAATTGTTCATAGATGAATCCATGAAGTCAGCTGCATGCAAATGACAAAACTGATTCGTGCACCCTTTTGGAAACATCACCATAAGCATGCGCAATTTGACTACTACCACTCAACTGAACATGCACCTCGTACACATTCCTTTACGGAATTTCTAATAAATCGGCACATGCCGGAATGTGTGTTCTGAGTGTATGCTTGGGCCTAACGTATTTATGTTGTCGGAGTTATGCTTGTTGCGTGTTCATGCTGCTATCTGGCTTCCATTTTCTAAAGTAAAGATGGAAATGCTTGAGTTTTTCATGTTTTGCCAATATCGTGTTGTACGCCTGCCTGCTCTCTGCAGACAGACTTTTTCGAATGGGAAAACGGCTCGCATTCGCGCCTCGAATCTGGAAAACCACAGAAAACAAACTTCAGCCTACCATCACTGTGCCCTCAACAGGACTGGACGCGAGACCATATGTCGTATTCAGGTGAATGGCTGCATATACTCTTCATTGATGAAAAGAAGTGGAATTCATAGATAACCCAGACGATTATTCTTATTATTGGCATGTTCTGTGATAATATGGAGTGTTTGGTTATGATGGACAAACCTCATTCGCATTCTTAAATGGTAGTCAAAATTCAGAAATGTACCAAGAAACACTAGAAAGCCATTTTGGTGAAATATTATGTGTTTAAAGCTGTAATTTTCAGCAAGATCATGCTTCTATTCACACCTCAAAGTCAGCGGAAAAGCGGTTCAGAGCTATAAGCGTCTTGGTTTTGCACTGACCAGCATTCAGTCCGAACATCAATCAAATAGAAAACTTATGTGGCACCCTCATAAGTTTTGTCTTTTCGAATTGATAACATCACACACACGTTGATTAAAAGATTATAGAAATATTTTTCAGATTTTTTTAGGATTTCAGCTGATGAAAATAAATACATGGAACGAATCTATCCGTTTAACGACACATTCCTCTGATTATAGAGTCAAGAAATGTGATATCAGGTTTCATGCACATTTGACACAGGTCTAAGCAATATATTTTCCATGAAGATACTAAAACATTGTATCATAATGGAAAACTACTCGTATACTGAAGTGCTCAAAAATTTTTAACAATTTCTAAAAATTCAGAACTTAAGAGCAGGGAGAGTCACAGGGGTGTGGGGGGGGGGGAGGTACTAAGCCGTATTCCAATACATGTATTTTTATAAATCAGTTTGTTATACAGTGAAACGCCTATACAGAACGATACTCAAAGAACTGGAGGCACCTACAGTTATCAAGCAGTTATCGTTATAAATGAAAACGAAAAACTATGAAGTGCGTATCGGGACCAGACTGAAAAATGATCATTTTTGTCGCACCACGGTCATTTTCTGCACACAAGGGCTAATTAGACCGGGACTTACAATTTATTGCCGATTCCGAACGGCAGGGTTGTTTTTATACTCATCGAGAGGTTGTTGCGCTAACCTTTCGATGTAAGACTCCCTGCAGTAGCAATTTTCTTCTGTGGTCATGTCGTCGTTTCTGTTATACCCCTGTGTTAGGAAAATTTCTGACAAGGACGAAACGAGTATCGAACTCGCGACACCTCTAAACATCCTTTGGTGCGTATATTATCGGCCCGGGCTACCACGCCCTAGAGCGCTATGCCTTTATCTTAGTCTAAGAACGTTATAGAAAAGATTATATATATAATCGATTTTATATATATATATATATATAGACGCACTTCGCATTTAATAGACACCATTTTGAATTCCATGCAGATACAAATACGAACACAAAGACCACAACAAACAAATACCTCAAACAACTTGTCAACATTGCATGTGCGCCATGCGATGAAGTGATTAAGAATATCGAAATGCCCACACCAGTATAATTTAGGTCGCTGCTAATTTAATGACAGCATGAAGTTGGCAGCCAGATGTGAAAAATGTAAATAGTCTGGTTACCGGCTGCTGTGGTGGTCGAGTGGTCATATTGACAGACTCTCATCGCGAGGGCCCGGGTTCAAACCCCACCGACCCCACAGTGGTGGTCGGCTGAAGTTGATTTTTTGTGGTTCCCAACTTTGAGGTGTGAATGCAAGCCGATCTCCCCGTTAAAAAGTCTCACCACCGAGAGCAACAGGCCTACAGCAGTAAAATAATCAATCATTACACTTCACCTATAGTTCGAAAAATATGAGACAGATGGCAGCACTATAACAAGCATTACACAGATACAAGCTTCACATTAGGTTCACAACACGGACACGCTCATTCCAACATGTATCAATTCGTTAGAAGTTCCGCAGAGGAATATGGACGAGACGCATGTATCGTTTAGTAGCAATAGTCTGGTTACCGATATTAATGGCAAAGTTCGTAAATGGATGAAACTGTTTAAGAAAAAGACTGGGAGAACGAGTGAATCATGATGACTAGTGCACGCACAAAGCCACCGTTAAACACCCGACATCGCTCTAGCACAGCTCAAGCTCCAGTAAATAGTGTCACCCATGACTTTCGTACCATACATTCCACATAGTTGGCAGTAAATCTCCATATATTCTATTTTTAATCGTGTAATGTGAATATATTTCTCTGTAGATGCTGTAGATGATCAAAAGTCCGATTCCTGCATATATTGTGAATTTTGGGTCTTGTGAATTTCCATCGTCCTGCTCGCTGTAACTTTAACTTTTGGGACTTTGGTTTTTCACTCGTCCATCCCCATCGTTCATAATACGGCTCGATTTTGTAACAGACACGCTTTGACTTTCAGCATCTTCACCAGTCCCATCCTTCCCATCGGAACTGCGATGCCCTGCGTAACACGTGGTCAATTCCCACTTCAATTGCTGTCGGTTTTCTCGTTTTTCCAGCATGGCCTAGCCGCACAAGGTAAACTGCTTATATCCCGCAAGAGACAGAGCGTGGGGTATGCTCGGTGTTGGCGGTGGCAGTAAATCTCCGCAGTATCACATTTCTTGTGGTGGACATCATTGCAATCGTTGCACGAAAGCTTCATCTTAAATATTTCCATCACATGACACAAAACGAACACTACCGACATGATTTGCAAAGGTCTCTGAGTGCAAAGTATGTCAGTAAACACTTGGCATGAGCAAAATTACGAACGCGCTTGTTTTAAAAAAGATGTTGCTAAAAGTTCTTCACTTACAAATTTCCCTACATTCTGGATTAAAATTTTACTTCCTTTACACGCCTACAGAGTATCTAGTTTCAAAGAAATATTTTCCTTTGATGGATTTCGTAAAAAACACCACACATTAAACGCAACTGGAAGTCGTTTCCTCAACCATTAAAATAGTATTTTCACACATAAGTGGTAAATCTTACCTAACTTCGAATGGCCATAAACGAAAAGGCATCCGTCTGAACCGGAAACAACCGAGCTAATCACTTCGCACAGCGAACTTGAACAAACTTCGGCCTGCATCAAAAAAATAAAATAAAATAAATATATCTATATATATGTAAAAAAAAATTGAAAATGAGGTAAATATAGTTTTTCCCCCCGCACAAAATGTAAAATATTGCTCTAAGTACTGAGAAATGACAACCTCGATTTAAGAGGGGTAGAAAGAAAGAATTCGTTTAGTAGTTGCGAGGAAGGGGGGGGGGGTGTAGAAGCAATGATGATGATGATGACGACGACTATGCTCCACCCTCCACAGTCAGCAGTACATCAGTGAGTTCAACCAGACTGGCTGGTACTGTAAAAGGAAGGCAAAAGAAATCAAATGATGGAAAGTAGACGTGGGGTTGTTTGAGAATGAATTTCAACCCCCGTAATATTTTCGCGAAAAGTATGAGGGTAGGGGATTCCTCCCTTTTTTTCCAACCACTTGAACAAATGACCTGGAAACCAATTCCCTGAATTCTTGATGAACGTGAAGGGGGAAAAAATTTCAAACCTCCATCCCTCGTTTTCTAAGTTATTTTTTTTTTTAAAGGATAGACATTCTTATGTTGGCGAATTTGATGGGAGGAGGGATGAGAAACGAAGGATTGATATTAGCCAATATGTCGTACATTAAAGAGGAAGGTTTATGTAACAACGATTTTCTTCTGGTTTTTTTTTTTTCCTTTCATTTTAAATTAATGTCTTCGGCGATGCGTTTCAACGTTATATCTTCCATTCTATGAATTTTTTCTTTCCTTTTCTTATTTCCCTCCGAAGGCATTATTTGCTTCTGTAAATCTCACTTATTAGAAATTCCTCCGAGTCAATTTCCCGTTACAAAGCTTCAATTTTTCTGTCCTACTCCTCCTCCGTTAGAGAAAATGTGTTTGAGGCTTCTTCCATCCCACGTGAAATATTATGTCTGAAATAAACCTTCTGGTGCGCGATGATGAACCTTGAGGCGTATACAGTACAGGGTATGAGGGAATGATTTCCTCTACATCATAGATATTTATATACATCACTACTGTAGATTTGGTGCTGAAAGATAGGCCGATTGAAGGGAGAGAACGGGAATAGGGAGTATCCCAGACACGCTTTTCAGTTGGAATTACCTCAGGTGAGTCCCGTACAATCATTTCCATGTCAGTTACTGACTGATGACTCTGCGATACAGTAAACTCTCGCTAATCCGGCACATATCAGACCAGGGTAAGGATCTTCAATGCTGAGCTGAGCATTCGAGGGTCAATGTTTTGCATTCGATATTTTCGTAAAGTTACGACGGTCACATTTGATGGGAGGGATGAATCACTGCGGTTGGGTAGCGCAGCCCTACCCCTCCTGGTGACTATACAATAAGATATTATGACAAAATTTGAATTTATTTTGCAAAATTAAAAATAAAAATGAATACTTATATAATTTTCAGTAATTAATTAATAAGCAATAATTAATCATAAAGTAATTGTTAATTAATTTGACAAAATTTAGAGCTATGACACTGAGAGTTTCGCACAATAATGGCCAGGACTATGTTTGATGTGAAAAAAAACACTTTCATCTTGAAATAGCAAACTCATCAGCACATTTATTCCAAGGTTTCATCCCATGACCTCCATTGATAGAAGTTTCGGACGAAATCTAGAAAATTTTATTAAATTATTATCTTATCGAGATGAAAAGTGTGGAAACTGGTCAGTTAGAATTCTGATCGAGATTTGAGTTTTCTGTAAATAAATATCAATTGTTCGCATGATTTTAAAGAATGTCAGAAACGAATGAGAATTGCGATCATAGTTTCAGATAGTAGAGGAATGATGATTTTATTTTTTCACTAATCGGTGTCTTAAGGCCACTAAAATGTCGTCGGCGGGCCACGGTTGGAAGACTCCTAGACCAGGATGTGCAGGATTACCAAAATCACCGAATTACTGGAAGTCAGTTGAAAAAAAACCATTTAAATAATATAACTTCTGAGCAAAGATATGTTTTCTTCTTCAATGCTCGAAGAAAATCTGCCTAAAATACGCCGAATTACTGGACGGGTGGAACTAGCACACGGCTGAATTATCAAAAATATACTTACTGAATATCGATCGAAAATGTGGGCGATTTTCATTTAAATCAGGTATCGACGATAATGCAAGTGTTCCTGCACACATTCGTGAAATTACACAGAAATGCGTTCTTTGGCAGCCGAGATATAAATGTGCAGTCAACGTATTTTGATCAATTTTCATGGTCCTAATATTTAGCATCCCTGTGCTAATCATGGACCCTCATATACTATGACCGAACTGTTTTCGAAAACCTCATTTTTCTCTCTCTCCAGCGAAATACTATATCCTGATGGTATTCATGGACGAAGAGGAAAAGATTTAGTTTGCATAAAAACATAAAAATATTTTTTCCAAGAAACTTGCATGTTATATAGCCGTGTTATAAAGTATATAAAATGTCTGAAAGGGATAAAAATTCCGCGATTGATTCTAAAAAATTATAGAAAATATTCATGCCAAATTTCTCTTCTGCACAAAATTTTCCGAAAAAAAATATCCATCATAAAAATATGGGGGCTCTTGCTGCCACCTATCGAACGAAAACTGAATCATTTGTCATAATTTTTCAAGTGAAGTTGATTGTGTTGATTTCAAACTGGTACGCAGCATGAAAACGAGCATAAAAAGTATGCTATCATACCACATATTGCATATTTTATTCTGCACACCAGTGTGAATTTTATGCGTCAAAATACAGGTTAAAATGTTTTCGTGTTAACCGCTAAATGAAGTTTTGTACGAATTTAAAAATATAATAATGAATACTTATGGCGCATAAAATTTACATTGATGCATATGATGATGCATAAAAATTCGAAACACAATGTTCCGTATAATAGATGAGAGCAGGGGTCCGAGCGTAAAGCGTTTCCTCGTATTGATAATAACAAAATATATGAAACATTATAGTCAGAGAATGTTAGGAAATTTTTTTTCCAACATTTTTTTTAACCGTCTCGCAAATTATTTCTCCCATTTATGCCGGTTCATGATAATTTCCATTTAACTTCGGCGGTCCTCAACGAGAAAAAAGTTGAACTTTACCGTACAATATCCAGGCTTTTAATACCAATAAGTAATTTTATTTAAGTCAACACTATAATGCCTCTGAAAATCTCTTTCTTAAAATGACCAGATTTTCATCAGGATTTGCTTTGGTTTGTCTGTCGCATGTACTAGCCACCTCTATTCTAGGCCTGCGCCTGCCCAAGCCAAGTCCGGTCCCATACTGTAAATCGTCCCTGATTCTATAAGCGGGATGAACTATAACTCGGTAACTTCTTTTACGATGGCAACAGTGCGGAAAATTGTGAAAAGAGGTCTCACTAATTTTATCTTTTTAATTGGTCACCGTATTATTTTTAATTTTCATTTCTCATTCAAAATTTCGATAATTTAGGAAAAAACTGTATCCCTTTAGGTATTTTTTATGCAAATAGTTTAAATTATTAAAAAAAATTTGAAGTAAGCAAATTCAGTGATAATATTTTTCGGGCATGTAAAATATTGATTCGTTCACATATTATTTTAAGTTACATGCCCGGTCAGGCATGGAAGTTTTTGGAGATTTGTCCAGCCTTGTCGTATACTAAATCAATTAGTACTATTATAACGTTATTTTGAGGTACGTACCTGGTTGTCATCAGGCGAAAAGACGGCATCAAATGCAAACATTTTCGGCGCTGCTACACCAGGAGCGTGTCGGTCGCCACCCTGGTCTGAACCACAAACCGTTGGGTCATACAGTGTGACCTGCTTCTTCCGGCTGTCCATGGTCATGTAAGAAGCGTCCGCACTGCTTGCTTCCGGTGACGGACACATTCTGAGCATCACTTTCACCTGCATTTCACAACGGGGTTTTCACTAACTGCATAGAGACTCATTTATATCAAATATATCAATGAAAAAAGTTAGAAAATAAAAAATTTATCGGAAACTTATAAAACATGGCTAAAGGGTAGCGTCACTAGATAAAAGTGTAATTCGGAAGATTTTATAGAACCACGAGTCATAAAACTAGCACGAGGTGAATCCATCCGGTACGGAACAGACAATACCCAAAACTACGAAATCAAGGACCATTAGTATCCAGTCTATTCGAGAACACAGACAAGCACCGCAATAAAATCCATGGCTAATTATCTTTGTAGAGTTTATCCGGGAAATTAGACGTTTCACCATCCAATGGAAGAATAAAAAAATGCTGCTCCACCCTCAAAAAACCAGAGAAATCCTCTTGAGACACTGAAAGAGAGGTCTCTGATCCCAGAAACACATCTAATGACTGAGTAACATTGTTTTTCTTTCTTTCTTTCTTTCTTTCTTTCTTTTTTTCTTTTTCTTTTTATAAAACCAACCATTTGGAATTTCTGACGAGGATTTCACTCGTTCGGTCGTCACCACATTCTTGAAGATTTCCTGATGTTTCTTTATAATTGTACCTCCCTCTATTTAGAAAGCCTAGTCTTAGTTTCTGCACTCGACTTTTAGGGCAAAGAACAAACGCTGGTGCTCGTCAACGGGCGCCGTTCATTACACGAAATTGTGTATCCTTGTTGGACTCAGAGAAACAACATGACTCAGTTTAGACAAACCGAGTCATGCACTTGAAAATATTAGTGTATATATATTCCGATCCTAATATTCTCTAAAAGCGTTTTAAAACGAATATATAAAAAAACACGTACATACAATTCAATAATTTAATTGGTCGCCTGAATTGCGACCATCTCTTTTAGGCTGCAATGGATGGCTGCTACTATATATATATATATATATATATACTTAACCGTACATTCACGTTTTAAACATTCCCCTGAGGAATTTCTAATCAATTGGTCCATGCCCGAGCGAGTGTTATGAGCGCGCATGTGCCCCGCTGAGCGTATGTTGTTATATTCGTGCTTGTTTCGTGTTCTTGCACACGAAATTGCTTGATCTGTGTTCCATATAGCACAATTTGATCATTTTATCATTATTGTCGCACCGCGGTCATTTTCTGCACACAAGGGCTAATTAGACCGGGACCTACAATTTATTGCCGATTCCGAAGGGCAGGCTTGTTTTTTATACTCATCGAGAGGTTGGTGCGCTAATGTTTTTTGTTGTACCCCTGTGTCAGGAAAGTTTTCTGACAAGGACGAACCGGGCATCGTACTCACGACACCTTTAAACATCCTTTGGTACTTTAGGCGAGTATTTTATCGACCGGGCTACCCCGCCCAAAACCATTTCAAAGCACTGAACAGACGCGCGTGAAATCGCCAAGTTGCTGCGACGCACAATTTGAGAATTGCAACTACTTAACCGTACATGCTACTCTTAAACATTCCTCTGGGGGAATTTCTAACGGATTAGTAACATGCATGAACGTGTTCTGTGTGTATGCGTGACTCTAATGTATTTATGCATGGTTCGTGTTTTTGTGGTGCTGCCATCTGTCTTTCACATTTTGAAGCGAAAAATGGCCGATGCATGAATTTTTGAGTATCACGTACTGAATATCTGCTTACTCTCTGTGGAGGGAGATTTTCAAATGGGTGAAGCTCACATTCATGCGTTGAAGTTGAAAAAAAAGCCAACTTCAGTACTGGACTGTGCAGCTGACAAGGTTCAAATTTGGATCCTCGTGGCGTGAGTATAGTCTCACGATTTCCACACCACCGCACATAACGCAATAGATGACTTTCTTTTTTTTTGCTTTCAAACCGAATAACTCGTCACGAGCAACTTACTATCGAATGAGATGCGCCGGAAGTATGTGTTCCTAACATCCTGAACTCGTCTCTAGTGATGTGTCGGATTTGTCAGTGCTGCCATCTATATTTCAAATTGCGGAATCGTATCTGCATAAATGGTGTTAGTTCAACAATAGTCAAAAGAAATTAAAATTTTTTAAATATTATCTTAAAAAATAAAAATATGGAAAGAAAATACCTGTCGTGTGTTGTAATTTTAAATGCTTTTTTGGAAGTTGGTAATTCAAAATTTCTCAAGAAGGAGTCCTTTTGCTCAAAGCTTTTTGTGCCCCCCCTCAATGTGATGTACCTGGAGCAACCAAGTACGAAAGAAGTGGTCGTAAATCAGTAAGAACTCGGAATACATTTGCCTTTGTTCTATAGATTGTACAGAATTAAAGTAAAATATCAGTGCATTTATTACTTTTCCGATTCCTGTGCCATCTTTCCTGCCGGTGTTCCTGAGCAATCCAGGTGGTATCGGAGGCGGATGCGATTTCAAAATCTCGCCGAAATTCGTTCTGAAAATTGGTCTTTCAGGATCTGATCCACTATGTGTCCTGCGTTTCTTCTTCGTCGTTGAAAGATTCAACCTCTGTGCCGCCCTATAGAGAAAGAAATATTTGCATTTTTGTGCAAGAAATTCCATCCCTAATTTCGAATAAGTTTCTACTGTAAATTTCTGGAAGATGAAGTAACATGGTTTATTTATTATAAAAATGGTATCGGTTCATTTATTGTAAAGTATTACGTTTATATATACACAAAATCCTGTGATTTCTCAAAGTACCCTCGTATTACCATAAATGTCGCATGTGACCTCCAGAATATTTCACCGAGAAAATCTGCCTAAAATACGCCGAATTGCTGGACGGGCCGAACTAGCACACGGCTGAATTATCGAGAGTATACTTACTGAATATCGATCTAAAATGTGCTCGATTTTCATTTGAATCAGGTACTGAACGAAATGACAGGGATCCCAACAAAATGTGCTTGATTATTTCCCTGACTCTTTATGACCCAGACTCAAAAATTTCCCGGACCAAAAGGGCATGCTTGATATCAGACTAAACGCTGATCCAAGGCCAATTGTCTCCATCACCTCTCAGACCCAGAAATAATACTGGAAATAATGATTCTGTTTCGTAAAATACGTGACGCATTCTCACCGCATGACATTGACCTTTACTCTTTTATCTCCGACTCATAAGTTTGGATCACAGAGTAAACCTTCAACTCGGTTTCTTATGATTCAGATTTTTTTATTAGCAACGATTGAGTCACCACCCCGGCAGTCACAGATATGGGCGAAATGTCTGGAAAGTGAAATTTTTAGTCTCAATTGATTCACAATATATACATATCCCCCGCAGCAGATACGGGCTAAATGTCTGGAAAGTCAAATTTCAATGTCGATTCAGTCGCCTTGCCTGCAGGCTGCAGATATGAAAGAAACGCCTGGAAAGTCAAATTTCAAAGTACCGGCATATTTCCGAAAATTCTGAAAATACCATGGTAATACCATACGTAGTAGCATAGTTATTTTTTAAAAGAAGAAGCAACATGGCGTTGACGGGCTTATAAGTTAATTTCTTCCCAAGTCATGCTGAGGAGATAGACTTAAAAGCCAGTCCATTTAAATTTGAGTTCCCAGACCTAAGCGATGGTGACTCAATAGTTTGTCAAAGAAAAATCTCAAGCATGAGAAACCGGGTTCGCGAATCTTGGCGGAATTTTCTGGTGATCAGATGTGATATTCATGGCGATACGGAGGTATTTCTTCTAGAAATTCCAGAGATTTGGTAAATAAGCCTATCATTTTTTGCAATGCATAAATAAGCACGTAACACAATTGTGTATGATAACTAAACCTACATTATTAAGTTTACGATACAGTATTCATAGCATCGAAATGATATTTTTGATAAAATATCATGAGTCACAGATGGCTGAACGTGAAAACAAATTACGCTTCATACATAAAGGAGTTTCAAAACATATTCTACAAAAAAAAACCAGATTATTTTCATATTTCTTTTTAAGATCCTGTAATACTCTCATGGGCTAGGATATCGATATCATTTTATCAGAATCTATCTATCTCTGTGTATGTGCGAATGGAGCGAGAGAACGCGACAGAGAAATTCCGTACTCCGATCCCTATCCCATTGACATTAGGAAAAGAAAAGATAAAATGAAATTGGGATCGAAATTTTCTCTTCTGCAGTATCCAGTGAAGAGAGCAAAAGTGTGTTGTCGAGCCGGTCGATAACTGAAATGTCAGAGGAAAAAAACTCTTTTTTCCCCACTAGCTACAGAGAAGTTAACAGTCGAGGGAAAAAAATGCTAAATACAAAAAAATAGGAAGAAAAATAGCAAAAAATTGTCTTTTCTTTTCTTTCTTTTTTCCCGTGTTAACATCGAAAGATTTCAAAGTGCCATAAATATTGATTCTACACCGGGAATCTTTCATCTCACTGGATAGTTGTTGCTACGTTGCACCAGATGGAATAAAATGGATGCATATCGTGGCACGTTACGCCATTGAAAGAAAAGTTTCCGCCTTTCTGAATATGTATGCTCATGTTCTTTAGTTTTCTTTCCTTTTTATACCTCCGAACCATTGTTTCCCAAAGTGTGTGTGCCACAGCTCCCAGGAACGTCGCCAACCTTTGTCAGAGGCATCGCGACGAGCTGGGAATATAGATTTCTATACCTATTTTATGCTTTGAAGCGGTTCTTTTATAAGGGAAAATATCTACTAAACCAGAGGTTCTCAAACTGTGCGCCTCCAACGTTTGTCAGAGCGCCGTGGAGCTGTGAACCCCACAAAGTTTTTTCTAAAATATTCTTTGTTAAACAGCTCTGGGGAGCCGGCGGAGATTGCGGATGAGCATTGAATACGAGAATGGGGTGCCACGGGTTGAAAAAGTTTGTGAACCCCTGCACTAAACTATATTGGGGAGCCACAAATGGACCTTAGACCATCTTTAAGTTATTTACCTTCTGTGTTCCACGCGTCGTTTGTGCCTATAAAATGTATGTTTTGGACTCCATATGCCTATAAAATGCATGCCACTGACACCGCAGTGCCTATATAATGTATGTTGTGGACTCCATATGCCTGTAAAATGTATGCCAATGATCTCGCAGTGCCTGTATAATGTACGCCTTTTCCCATCAAGGCAAACAAACCCTTTTCCTTGTACCCTTTTCATAGGAACTTTTGTACCTATGAAATATATGTCATACCCCCCCCCCTCGTGTCTATAAAATTCGACCCTCTTTTTGTAATAAAATTCAGAATACAATATAGAAACAATGAATTAATTAGATTCTTATCAAAGCTTACGAACCCCCCATTGAAATCTTTCCAAGAACTCCCGGTTTGGATCCCCAGTTTTTAATGAAACCAAAGTCGAGAAACACTGCATAAGTCTCGTAAGCGAAATTCATGTTATTCTCCATAGGTACTGGTCTGCGTGATATTATAAGTGTGCACTGCCAGCACCTCCTAGAGATAGAAGGCCTATGTACTCTGCTTGTGACGTCAGTAAGTAGTCCATTTTTTCCCTTAGAATATTCAGGGAAAAAAATTCCCTGCTCTCGGGCTCAGAATCGGTGATTTCTATGCCCCACATCCAATCACTATGCGGTATTTGTGAGCCAATCACGAAGATTCTACGCCAAAATAAGAGGAAACGAAATAGGATGCTTTCTTTCAAAATGTGGGGAAACTTGCGAGGTAGTCTGAAGGATGTTTATGGCAAACAGTGCACGATACCATGTCAATTGATTTTTATGCGAGTGTTCATATTGTGCAGGTCTAGAGAGAATTTAGAGAGTTCTCAATTATTTAAATTTTTAATTTTCTTCGAGGTATGAATTTCTCTCTCATGATAACATTTTTTATAAACGAATGAAGATCTTAACTCGGGATATCACCGTATTTAATAGTTTATTATCAGAGTTCGCGGTCATGTAAAATGCCATTTACTACACCTAGACATCATTCAACAAACCTGGCAAAGAAAGAAGCCGCCGCAGAAGGCTGAGTGATGCCGAACTGAGAGTTTCCGCACGGTGTGCTGTACGACGTGCCCTGCATAAGTGAATGCTGCGAACATCCGCCGAAAGATAAGGAATGAGGAAAAGTCGCTCCGGATTTCGAGCCTCCGGCGTCGTCGCACAAGTGGTGGTGTTGATGGTGATGGTACTGATCGCCCAAACTGAGAGCGAAGTACGAATCGCTGTATCCACTGGATGGCGAGGTCACCGGCACGTGCACTGCTGCAGCCGCCCTCGACTGCTGAGCGTGAGGTGGGACGGGTGGCGATGCCCTCGGGTGCTGTTGCTGTAGGGCCATGTTGTGGTCCTGCAAGGCTTGCCTCGTGATCATGCCGCTGGAAGTAGAACAGAGACTCGGACTCGATGAATGTTGCTGCTGTTGGTAGGCACTGTTAGGTTCTGTAGCAGGCATTGCTCGGTGTATAAGTGGAAGCGGCTGCATCTGAAGAGAAAAAAAAAATGTGTAATAAACAGTATTAATATTGACTTACATAGAGTTCATAATGCACTGGAATATTTAACAGACTACCTATATACAAATGGAAATATAAAAGCAAGAAAACACCCGACTTTTTGGAATAAATGTAGAGAGTAGAAATGTGCGAAAAAAACTTTTACATAAGTTTTAACATAAATTTTTATATTGGAAGAACGCGGGTGTCGAAGGGATATGATTCAAGTGTCTAAAATTTTCAACGGGATGGATAGGATGGACTATATAAGATATCAATACACCGTCAATCGAGTGCTTCGACAAGAGGACACCAGTATCGATAGCTACGGGACAACTCCGGGTTGTGGTGTCTCGAGGACCTTCCCTCTAACACGGTTGTGAATAAAAGGAATAGCTTATCCTCGGTTGTCGTGAATCCTACCACAATTGTCATTCATACTAAAATAAGACTTCATAATTTATGTTTAAAGATACGTGACACTCGCTGATCAAAAATACTCCGACGTTTTTCTTCTCAATTTGTTACTATCGACAAGAATGTGTCTTTTAAATCATCTATCTAACCGAACCGGCTGAATTTTCAAAAAACTTGACGTAACGTAACGCATCGAAAGTACTTCAAACGCTCATATCGCAAGAATTATACAAAGTATATAAGAGTTTTTGGTATCCTTTAAGATAAATCGAATGAATCGATGTGAACACATGTTTAGTTTGGTTATAAGAATTCCCCTGATGTTCTGTAGCAAGATTTAAAAGACGTCTAGCACAGAAATGCTCTCCGTTCTTTGAGTACAAAAACTCTCGTATGCACAAAGTACGAAAGACTGGAAACCCCCAAACAGAGATAAAGATGAAGTTCACGGAAAGAAAATTCACATGCCTTTGCGGGAATTGAATTATCAACCCTTCGCCTTCTGGGCGAGTGCGCTGCCATTAAGCCAAAGAGGACCGAGATTTTCTTTCTTTAAAATCTTATTCGATGCACATATAACGCAAAGGAAAGAAAATGTCAGTCCTCTGTAGCTTAATGGTAGAGCGCTCATCCGGACTTCGAAGGGTTGGCGGTTGGACTTCCCGGAGCGACATGAATTTTCTTTCAATGAAATAATTTTTTCTCCGAACTTTTCATTTCTGTTTGGTATTCAGTCTCTCCTGATTTGTTAGATCTCGTACATCTGTTTAGAGAAGAGGAAGAAGAAGAGGAGCCTGAGTAGTCGAGAATAGTTTGATCCACGCTGGCTTATCGAAAAGCTGGATACAGGCAGCAATTACTGACGAATGTCTTTGGACCAAATCAAACCACACGGTGCAGCGATTAGATCAACGCAGCAGTAGATTGACAGCTTTCATTGATGTGATAGTTACTGATTCAATGAAAATCCTTGAAGAGAAGCAGATCACATTTTATCAAGAACTATTCCCGATTATGACGATTATTTTGTGATTTATAACCTGTGATTTACAATTGTGATTTATTTACAGAATCACCATTTTTCGATTACAAATTTTATACTTGTTTACTGGCGAGGTGTGTAATGGCACCTGCCCATGTATGTAATATATCTTTCTCAAGATCAATAAATGGTTAGGTTTCCCCGGAGGCACCCGAGTCCCCAGGGACAATGTGCTTATATCACTGAGTGTGACAGAGCCTGGGTGTCTCTCGGTTCCTATCACTATCACTATCCTGATTTGTTATGAATATCATTTCTCGCTATCGTATATGTCTCATCAGCGTAAACACCTCAAGGTGCAAAACCATAAGCACTACGTTGCTTCTTATTCCGAGTGGAATATATTTATAGTGTGAATCCTGCACACAATTTGCACATCCGTTGGATAATTATAAATAAACTGACACTACTCAGACGTATGTAGCACCCATTCTGATGGAGGCGTTTTGATGAAACTCGGTATATAGGATGAATTGTGGAATGTGGGAAAAAGAAAGACATTTAAAAAAAAAATGTTTTAATTTTGTTAACAGGTGAAAAAGAGGCACTCTTTTATCGCAA
The DNA here is from genome assembly GCF_987345545.1 of Pholcus phalangioides. Lineage (NCBI taxonomy): Eukaryota > Metazoa > Arthropoda > Arachnida > Araneae > Pholcidae > Pholcus > Pholcus phalangioides. The sequence goes on from NW_028301602.1 coordinate 27,712,836, forward strand.
TTATTTCCCCCCCCCCCCCCCATGGTCTAAATAACTTATATACGTCCACCACAACGGGTGCTGTTAGTTTATTTATAACCACTCTGTATTACCGGAATAAAATGTTCTGAAGATATAAATAAATGTACGGTGATTACCAACTAAAGGATACAAATAGCAATCACATGACAATATTTAATCATATTAATTATAATGATGATTTACTATTAAGTACTAAAAACTATATGAGTCAAATAAAAAGATGCATCTGAAATATTTCATTCTTCCTTTAATCCTCCAATATTTCATCCGCTAAGAAAGAACCTCCACAACCCGTAAGACGATGAATATTCATCTTTCTCTAATGGCAACACATTTCGATCTATGATCCGATTCAATCCCTCTTCTTCAACAGTTTAGATCCTATTATTCATTGCATGTGTACATAAACATATTTTAACTCCGAACTTATAAATTTTGTTGTTGTTGTTTTTTTTTCCTCTCTCAAACCAAAGCTGTTGAAACAATGTTAAGATTTCTTCCACCATCCCTTGTCTTCCGCTGAACGGATATATGGTATACATAAGGGGTTGGAGGAGGATCGATCAGATGTTTTTTTTTTTCTCGTGAAGATTGTTTTTTCTTACACCTTGAGTCCCTTTGGAGCATTTATCCTCACCCCTAGACACCATTCTCTCTATTTTTTTTTTTATTATTTTCTTACCTCCCTCACTTCCAAATGGCTCTCTGCATAAAGAGCAGTGGAGTAGCACTACTGCTGGAAGGCAGGGAAGTAAGTATAAAGGCAAAGAGAAATGGCGTAGAGTATGGAAGAGGAGAGAAAACGGGCTTGGTTTCGAGAGTAATGGATTATTGTTTTGTGAGAGAGATGGCAAAGGAGAGCGAGAGAGAGCAGCAACCCCATGACTGATGAACGGGCACTGTACAAAAAAACCCACGTAGGGCACCACACATCCCCGAGAGAGAGAGAGAGAAATCCGATGGTATAGAAAGAAGGTGCCTTTTTCCTAAAGAAAGACTAGGGAAAGGAAGGTTTAAGAGGAATACATCATCTCCCGATGTTAGTCAGCAAGTCGCTGTTGCTTCCAGCATTGATCATTGGCATGCAAGAACGGTCGGTCGTAAAGACAGAGGCTGGGCTGAAGACTTCTCCGGAATGCGTAAAGGTGGGGAGGGGGATGTACCATACTCTACCAAAAATGAAAATAATAATAAAAAAAAACTAAAATTCTAGGATTACGGTTCGAGGTGAAGCAGGTGAAACCCACGGCATCATTCATCACTTGAATGAACGTCTTTGTTCGTCTCTACGTGCTTATGCGCGTGTTAATGCATCCATTAGATTAGAAGTGAATTGGGAGTGGAATTCTTCTACCGAAACGAGAATTCCAAGGAGAAAAATAAAATGATTGATGCATTCGAATGTTCGAGGATCGTGAAATCGAACATCAATCGCGAAATATATTTGGATTATTATTTACAAGAAGGGAATATGTCTGTCTATATGAGGTGTGCATTCCCCGCTAACTACTTAGTTCAAAAGTCTTATTCGAACAAAGACCGAATCGATAAAGGAGTCAGCAAAACATTATTTAGAAAACGGGTTTTGTGTGTTACATTGCTCCTTAAAATACGAAATCTATTTCACATAGTTAACCATACGAATAGTAATATGAACCCCAATATTTTGACGTGAGAATGCGTCTTTTAGACCATCTGACGATACTGGGTGCATTCGTAAGGAAATAAACGCTCATATGTCAGGAAGTGTTTTTGATGTCTGCGGGTCGATCTTGTTAAAGAAGTGTTTCTCAACCGATGGTTCGCGACGATGGTATAGGTGGTCCGCAAGCAGACTTGATAAAATTAATTATAATAAAAATTATTTAACCATTGTAATTGATTTTAGTAGTTTTATTTGTATATGGGTTCATATAAAAATTATACCTTATAAAATTACACTCGGGTTCAACATACATCATCGTGGAAAATGTCGTGTATTGCGATCCTACGAGATACGATAAATACAGGGTATATCACAAAGTTTAGTCAAAAAATACAATTTATTGCCTCAATAGAAAAATCTTAGAAAATCAGCAGCAATTTTCAATATTTAATGTATAAAAAAAACAGAACAACCAAAATTAAAGGAATATCCCCCGTAAAACGATACACAAATGGTCTGTCAAATTATTCCAGACATTCTTTCTACTAGTCCTTGGGTTCAGAAAGGCTGAGAAACGCTGTGTTAAAATAAACCCCAATGATACCACTGTTATTTTAATACCTCTTTCGGTCTGGGCACCAGGCTCGCGGCCCGTTTTAGTTACAGAAATAGTTTTAGCTTTATCTTGGGATGTTCACCACGTAAATAGACAACATTGGTGTCGTCCGTTAGCGATTCCAAAGACAAATCCGATGATATCAATTTCATCATGTCAGTACCAACCACGCGAAGATAGTTACGAAGAATGTATTCACGACAAAGCTTGTTCCATTTTTGTTTTTTCATTTGCAAAAGACATATACTATGAAGCAATCATGCAATAAATACAGTTGCTTGGGAGAGATTGATAACAGTAACAAAAAATTAATGTAATTTTATCACAGTATTGATTATGGTCATATAATTATTTTGTAAATATTATATATCGCAAGAAATTGACTTTTTGAAATTTGACCATTTTTTAGTGTCGTTTTGTATTTTGTTGCATGAGTATATTTCAAGCTTTATGTATTGATTAAAAAAAAATGTATCGATAAGACCAGTAGACTTTCTCTCCAAGTTCACCTCGGCATGATATCCAGAAAAAAAATTTCCCTTCAAACAAAAATATGGTTGTCGTTGTTTGGTATGTGTAGCCGCTTGTTTCACATTCATTACCGGAAATAACTTATTTTTAAACATCGGTATATTTGTTGGTTTATTACGTTTCACTTCCTTGGTACCATTTGAATACACCAAGTGATTTGGATACCCGGGGAAAAAAAAAGAAAAACAAACAAAAGAAACATCTTAGATGCGTGTTCTCTTTACATCTTCCACACCATCTGTTCCGTGTTCGGAATATTCGGATTTGACTTTTACCAAGGGGTTTATTTATTTGCTCCCATAGGTACATACTACTACTACTATGTACTTCTACAATTGCTTCTTACAGAGTAAAAACTTTGGCCCGCTAAAAGAACATGTGCCTTGCGTTGCAACACATATGAAGGGACGAAAGAAAGAGTTTGGTTATTTCGTCTCTGTGTGCAAGTTAAACCAGGCAACGGCGGAAATGGGACCAGGCGCTGATGGCGGAAATGCTACAACATCGCGTTTTCCTGCCCAAAGTTTTATTGCCGGGAAAGTGCTCCGGGATGTTTGTGGGTAAAAAAAAAGAACGGAAAGCAAGCAAAGGGATGGCCGACTTTCTTTGCTTTCTTATATTTTTTTTAGTATTATTATTATTTTCTTTTACCGTGTGTTTGCTTATGTTGTGTATGTTTGCGAAAGCTCCTAACGACTGGGATATTTTTTTGCTTTCCTCCTCGCGATGGTATTCTTCTCTTATTTTTTTGTGCCTTACTTTCTGACATTTTTTTTTTCATTTTCTCTCCTATACTTTCTTACCTGGTTCGATGAATCCCCCTAGTGTAATATAACTCTTGCCGCGATTTGACGATCGAAGAAAAGCCGTAGGGTTTCTCCCACACTATATACTTACGCCTACCGATACCTTGCCATCAGCTTCACCAAAATAACAGTGGGTAATAAAATTCTTTTCCCCCCCATTCTTATGTCCCTTTTTTTTTAATACCCGTCTGGTTATAAAATTCTGGATACATATATATATATATATAAAATGTTGAAATGTTTATTTTGTCTTTTACGTAGAGTTTCCCATTCTCTCTCCCTTCTTCTTCCTATCTCTCTAAAAACCTCGTGTCCATACGAAGTTTACGTCTGGATGAGGAAGAGAAATATATAAAACTTCTCTAAATCTGAGCTGACTTTTGGATGAGAAAATCGGAAAATTTTATGAATCGAATTCTTTTCCAAAAAAAAAGAGAGAAAAATGCTATTTCAATAAAAGAATAGAGTATCCTATGTGTGCGGGAAAAAAAAAGTGCGATGCTGTGCTTGTATAACTTCTTTGAAATGAAAGTGACTCCGAGGAATTGGTTTTAATTAAATTTCTCAAATTAGATATTATTAGGTTTATTAGATTTAATTTGATTAATTAGATTAGATTCCCTTTCGTCCGTATCATTCTGAGTAAAATAAAAATAGACAATCAATCATAACAATCGGTTTGTTTTTAATTCATAGCTGGCAGCAGGGCTCCTAGTGCAAAATTGTTTCTTTTTTGCTTCTGTGTCAAAAATGGTCATAGTAACCAGTTTTATTGACGCACAAAATTCACATCATCACCAAACCAGAACAAAACTCATCTCTGCCTCTTACCACACAAAATTTACACCGGTGTGCGTCATGAAAATTAAAAAAATATATGGTGTCATAATATATACAATACTGTACATTTTCATACTGCAAACCGTTTTATACCCAACAAACAATTTTACTTGAAGAATTATAACAAATACTTTTGTTTTTAATTGATAGGTCATGAATTGGTCACAGTTGATAACGGTTTTAATTGATAGGACACGAGTCTCATATAAAACAATGTTTCTCACATGATAAAATATAATAAGTTAGAAGGTTAGAGTGGAAATTTTCCTCTTATATTATTTAATATTTTTGCCGGTTCGCAAATTATTTCTCCCGTTTTGCCGATCCGCAAAATCGTTCACTTAATCTCACCGGTCGCCAGTAGAAAAAAGGTTATTTAAAAAACGCGCTAGTGGTGAACGTTTGTCACAATAAGTAAATCAATTTTCAGTGATCACGACAATAGTGATCTCCACGATGAAAGAGATGTAGGCCCTTAAATAAATAATTTTGGGTCTGGCGCTCTACATCACAGTTCACGGTCACAATAAGTAAATCAATTCGAAGCCCGTTATTGTAGTCATCTCTCATACCCTGCCCACAAACTACTGCTATTTGACCATACATGTCTCTCAGGCACGTAGCGAGCTTTCTCGGGGCTCTGGGGCAGACCTCCCTAGAAAGGATTATACACAAAAAAGGAAAGGTTTTGCCTCCCCTCTCATTTTTTCGATGATTCCTTTTGGAAGCTAGTCTCCCTTGCAAATTATTAAAAAAAAACAAAAAAACTAGAAAATTTCAGATAATATGCAAATTAAGTGTATTTTTTCCCTTTGTTTGGCCCTAAATTCGGTTCGGCGGCCCTAGGGGCATCGCCCCAGCTTAGATACGGACCTGATGTCTCTCGTAAAACTTCCTCTGTTGAGTTACTAATGTACTAATGCAAGCCGGAACGTGTCTTTTGCGTACAGAGTCTAGACCTATCATCGTACTAATGATGTCAGAATTAGGTAAAATAAAACCCCGATTTAACGCTATCATTTGTTTCTCAGAATTCTGGCGCTATAAAAAGTTTGAAGTAATATCGAATCACCGTTTAATTAAGAGATGCAATCTCTAGATTTGGAATATTTATTCACCGAAAAGTCTGGTGTTGAACGGAGTTGCTGCGACATCGACAACGGGGTTTGACTGCATTTTGTTTTATAGTGTTTCTGTCATCTAACTTCCATATTAGAAGCGAAATTAACAGATGCTTAAATTTTCGTGTTATGTGAGTATCGTGTTGTGGCCTAATTGTTGTCTACGGAGATGCCCCGAGATCCAAAATAGGTTATTCATTCCTGTTGGGGGTTGTAAAATTGTCTTCCATACCAAGGTGCAGAATGCTAGAATCCGGCACCTTTGCTAAGTCAGTAAACGATTACGCTGATTCGAAGAATGCTGCACAATGTATTACTATATAAAATTAATTTTTTTTTCATTTTTAACGTCGTGTTAATAAGAGAAATAGTAGGTGTGCTGTGTAGTTATACTGTGTGCACAATACTTTTAATCGGTGAGTTAAGCATTAAGTACTTACTAATGAGGCATTGAATGTGCTACCTTTTCCTTTGATGTCGGTTTTATTTTTCCCATTGACAGTCGATATAACTCAGGCATCTTCAACCCGTTACTCGAAAGCACTACGGTGCTCTCTCGAAAGTACCCAGAGTGCTCGATGTGCGTGTCCGATTTCGTGCTCGCGAGCACTTGGTCAACGTCCCAATTAAACACCTTGGAAGAATTGCATTCAAGGATTGAAATCATCGTCATTTCATGCATTCGTATGTTAAACTTACCGTAAGAGTGCTCTTCTTTTGATTTTGGGTACAGGCAGTGCTCGTGACTGGAAAAAGGTTAAAGACCTCTGATATAACTGAACAGTGCGTGGGAGGATGAAATTCACTTCCAGTTATTTCCTCGAAGACTGATTAAAGTTCTGAGCAATGATTTGTTTCCCTCTAACCAAGCTTAAATATCATTCCCACAATGAACAGAGAAAAAAAACCACAGATTTGAACAACAGCCATTCGATACACCAGTTGCCACCAAATATAGTAGGATAGATACTGTACCGCTTTTCCTGACCTTCATCAGGAAAAGCGGGGGATGCATTCTTCAATATAGGGAGAAATGGGATAAAAAAAAAAAAAAAGACTCCAGAGCAACCCTTGAAGATGTTTATTTTATCCCCCCCCCACAATTTCTGAAGAATGAACTCTCTCTCTTTTCGTAATGAAGGTCATACACGGTCAGAGGCCATCTTTTAATGGTCACACTACATTTTTTGTGTGGACTTTAACTCTTTGACAACTGACGGTACTTTAAAGTAGTACTTAACTGTGTGTCATCGCTTACATACGTTATTGGGCGTTGGGACAGAGATTAGTTTTTTTGAATACTTCAATTAAAGCCCTCCTTCAAATGATGAATTTAGTCTCAAAATTTTCGGAATTGCTTCTATTTATTCGTTTAAAAGAGTAGTTATTTTAAAATCCAAAACTGTTTCATTTTCATCTATACTATAACTAGAGGTGAAGTTATTGCCAATTAAGTAAAACGGCTTTAATGTGATCTTAGTTTGAAAGTAAAATCTTTGAATGCGTTTTCTCAAGATTTGTGGTCTTTTTTTTTTTCTTTTTTTTTTGCTTTTTTCACTTCGCAAAAAACTTGGCATCTCAAGAATTTTTCAAAATATCTCTATGAAACTGAATCTACTATATGTATTTTAAACAGTTTTGGATGTCCAATGAGTTAAAAACTCAGCAATGTATTTAAAAACATTTTGATTTAGATGATTTTGAATTGGGAATATCAAGTATTTTTAAAGAAAATTTTGTATTTTTCCGCGGACATAATCATGTCTCAAAAATTCTCTACCATTCTAAAACCTTTGGTTCATTACACAGAAAAATGTCATACCAATAATTTATGTTAATAATATGTTGATACAAGCAGTAGTTTTTAATGGACAATGGCTAGCAGAAGTACTGAAAATATGCTAATTTTATATATATGATTATCAATATAATTTTTGTTTGCAGAAATATTCATATAAAATGGCATTTATTTTTTTAATTTTATACTATATCCAAACAGAAACCACGCGTGTTTTATCAAAAATGACCGGTTTTAAAAAAAGTCAGTCACTTTAGTTAAAATTCAGTTGGATATTTCGCCTCTGTAAAAGTGTTTTTACACTTTTGTGTAATGCAGTAAAACACTGCGATCCATATAGAGTTCCCTAACAAATGTATAAAACAAAACTACTGAATTCTTTATGTAAAATTCATGCAACACATTTGAATAGTTATTTTTCATTTTTATTGTAGGCGCGTAGTGCTGATGGTACTTTAAAGTTATTGTTATTATACTAATAGTGTATTAAATAATTTTTTGAAAAAAAAATTTTTTTTTTCTTTTTTGCTGTTTAGACAAATTAGAACCGAAAAAAAATTACATGATTAAAATTAAATTTTTTGATATTTTGAGATAAAGGGCTAAAGCGGTTACTAGAGGGAAAAAAACATTTAAACAACTTGCAATACATCCGTACATAACTGAAGTACATATACGTTTGTTTGATTTGTTTGTTCAATGTATGATCGATGTCATCTTGCATTCTCTTCTTCAAGCTACTAATATATTCCAAAATAAACAAAATATATATATATATCAATTCCTCCCTCCCTCTTTCTCATTTAAATCGAGAAAAAATTGTGAAATGCTTATTTCATTTTTTTGGAACTTCTGTTTTAACGTCGAACTTATTTAGGCAAAACGGATTTTTTGTTTTTTTTGTTCGAGTAAAAACATTTGCAATTCAGAGACACGGATTTGAACGCAAGACGCAAACACACAAACCGCAAAGCCATTCCAAGGGTTCCTCTTCCCTCCCCTGTACCCCCATTTCTATGTTTCTTCTATAAGTATAACATATACATATCTCCTAGGCATCCGAAAACTTATTACTACACCCAAACAAGAAAAGAAAACCACAGAGACGATCCCCTTGGATAAGCATATTGAGGAGATGAGAGAGAGAGAGAGAGAGAGAGAAGTTCCTTTTTCCTCGGTGAAGCGGAAGCTGGTCCGCGTAACGGAAAACCGATAGTAGTTGTTTCGATATCACGCATCGATTGCTTTTTGGACAGAATATCAATACGACACGCGAGAAGGTACAGTACATACAGTACACACATACACACACACAGTTATAAGACGAGGTAAAAAGAGGGCAAGGAGGACGGCAAAACAGATGCTACGTGATGATTTGTAGCCCGAGGAGGAAATGCGAGCGCAAGGGCGTACGGATATGGTACTGCCGCTGCTGTTGCAGTTCCGAAAGTTTTGTTTGTGACGGTGGTGTATTTATTTCTAGTAGTATATCAATGATACAGAGAAAAAAAATTTTTTTTTTCATCGCAAACTTCTTTTTAGAGTGATAATATGAATCGAATAAATCATTCAGGGAAGTCCATCTGCGTATAAATTAGTAATTTTATTGTTGCGGTCGATTTGTCCAGATTTATGGCTTCCAGGCAGCTTGAAGAATGAAGTCCGGAAACGCCCGTGCAGCTAGATGGATGACAGGAAGATACTTTGATCGGGTTCTTCCATGAATAATTCCACCATCTCAATAGCGACATTCAATGATTCGAGCGCCTTATCAATGCGTTATTTGCCTTTAGTTCGTGTTTCGGCCTAAAATGATAATATATTTCAATACAGCAGGGCTGCAATGGCTGACCCTGAGTCAAAAGAGATTTAGAAACTCTGGCTCCGTTCCAACATTACCGAAAAAAACTCGATTCATACGATAAAAACCTCACGACTATTCTCGCGGAACCAACAATATGATACTAGGAATGAGCATAATGCAAAGTTGACGAAAGATACGGGGTGGGGGGAACGTATACAGTAGAGCCTCCCACTAACAGACACCCACGGAACCCGAAATTTTGTCCGCCAACGAGAAGTTTCCGTTAATGGATAGTAAAACACATTTAGTTCCGTTGATGTAATTCACGTTGCCAAATGAATTTTGATGTGTCCGTTATTTTTTAGTCACGCCGGGTTTTGCGCCGTGTAATGAGGTTGACGTGAGTGTGCGTGTTTGGATTCCATACAGCAATTACTTACTACCTTTCGAGTTGGGTCGGAAATGAAGGCGTCATCTATCGGTTGTTGCCTCAGGTTCGATAAGTTGGCGGGAAATTACTGACACACTCTCCCTACTGTCCGTACATTATAACTCTGTGACTTCCTCCTCAAAAAACATATAATAGAACATACTTAGCTTCGATCGGTTATTTGTAGGACACAATGAAAGATAAGCTGCTCTGATATGCCGGCTTGATAGGATCTCAAAGCAATTACTTCTGAACAATTCTCCTTCCAAAGTTGAGTGAGTGTGGAAGCCCACAGCTTAAAATTCTTCCGCATAAACACATATTTTGCCACTTAGGAGAATTTAATACGGTATATTAACTGTATATTAATTGTGGTAAACGTTGTATCATGAATTCCACGCAGCCGTCAGTCAACATTTTGCGTTTTGGGTAACAATGAAGTCCACATAATTATGAAAAAAAGAGTACGTTGCTAACTAACATGTATATTTCAGGCTACCTTCTCATTCGATCAACCCTATAATACTAGAGAATCAACACTGACACGAGAGAGTTAGCTACTTGCTAGTGCTACTTTGTAATATGTGTATCATGGCCTCACAGATAGGTTTGTAATATCCTGCGATTGTGCCGCCAATGGGATTCGAACCCCATTGGCGGCCGTCTGAATTTGGTTTTTTGCGGTTTTCCAAAGTCGAGGCACGAATGCGAGTCGGTAATGATAAACTACGATTCAATCTTACATTTCCAAGATTTATTTTTCATGCTAAACAATAAAAAAGAGTAAACATCTAAGTTATCTTTTTTTCTCTCTCTCGATAAGGAATAGCCACGCGAAAATCGTGGACGATATACGATTACCAAGTAATGGCCGGATATCAGATCGTAAGATAAAAAAAATAATAATCTGTTTTTTTTTCTATCAACTCATCCGAAGAAAAGATATATTTTATGACACCTATGTTATACAGCGGTAGTGTACTAACGGGGTAGTATATGTGAACCAGCTTCTCTCCTTTCTAGGGATATCTATATATATTTTAGGGCGAATGAAAATTCCTCAATGAGGGACATCGATCACATCACGCACGATCTCATCGCTACATTTATGGCTTCATTTCCGGCCATAAATCTCAGAGGAATTTTTTTTTTTCCAATCTCTAGCATTAGAAACAAGAAAAAAAAAGAGTAGATTCTTCAACAAATAGCATAGCTTCTGTAATAAGCTATCGAGATTATTCCAGAAAAAAAAAAACACGTCATTTTAAGCGATATTTTTTTTCCTCCCGCCTTATTTTCATTTCCTTCCATAAAAAAGCATTTCCCTCTGAAGATAAGATAATTCAGTTTTTTTTTCCGGTTCTCCAGGAAAAAAAATTACTGGATGATAGTTTTTTCCTGGACTAGATATCTGGCCTGATATATTAGGAAATTTGCACCACTCAAGTGTAAAAGTGTAAAAAGATACTTCGTATCAGTAGATATATATATTTTTTGTCATATATTTGTTCTTATACTTTGTACATACAATGCAAGTGAATATTAGTCAGTATCCGAATAATTCTCACAACACGTTTTGATAGGACAAAACGTTGAAAACTCATTTTTGAAAGAAATGATAAAAAATCTTCTGCATTCTTGTAAATTTCTTCCTTTCTTTTTATTTATTTTTGATCAGTTTATAATTCTTCAAACTGATTTGTTCATGCTTCAATTGTTTTCACGTTCCGCATTTAGATACGTGATGGAAAAACGTAAGTGTGTCGTTCTCATGAAATTGGACAAAAAATGAAGAAAGAAAAATTGTCAAAAATTAATGTCAACCACAAAATCGAAAAAAAAAATTCTTAAGGACACTTCTTCACCTGCTGATAAATAAATTTATTAAGTAGTGAAAGTAGTGAAGTTCATGGTAAAAAAAATTAATTTAAATTTTACCATGTTAAAGCGTCACATACCCTTTAACAAGGAGAAAACTATGCTCTTGTATAAAAATATCATTAAAAATACTTTCTAACCACATCGCTTTATTAGAAATATTTTTCACATATTTTTCATTAAATATGCTATTCTATATCAGTATAAAATTTTATATTATCATGCGCGCAAGCTGTTTTTAATGTGTTTTTTTTAATTTTTTAAAAAAAATTGGTATTAGAAATATGTAAAATTTTATACTGACATAGCATAACATATTTAATCAAAAATATGTGTGAAAGATTTATAATAAATCAATGGTTAAATAGTATTTTTAATGATATTATAACTTTTTCCCATGTTAAAGGGTATGTGACCCCTTAAGAGATAGGCAAATCCGACAAGTTATTTTGCCTGTTTCAGCACTTAACTTGATATTTGAGCTTGACAATCGCAACATATTCCATCTATTTTTGTAGCTCATTTTCAACTTGGACAAGGAATGATAATTTGAACAATTTTTTTTGTCAATTGTATTTTTTTTTTCTTGTGTTTCACGTTCTTTTTTTCGTCAATTTTATGGGACAACAAATATCTAATTCGTCTTTATTTTACTAGAGCAGGAACCAACGATGAGAGTCTTTAGGTGAAATATTACGGCAGCTTGATGTTGCATCCGAGGAATTTGGATTTTGTTCACCCCCCCCCACTTCCCGACTTATAATCAAACCTACCTTCTGGTGACCTAATGCGAGGAGAAAGATTTCTACATGTTTTGCAACACTGATCAAAAACTTAGCATGTTGAAAACATGTGATTTGCAAATATAATAGATGTCTCTGAACTGAAATATGCCGTGAAGTGAAAATAACTTTCAATTGTATATTTCTCACACAAAAAAAAATAGCCGGAAGAAGGACATTTACTAAAAACACTCGCGCCTTTTTCTTTTTCTTCCGGATAAATATAATTTGTGAATTTATCTACAATTCTAATTTATTTAAAAGGGCATTTAAAGGATTTACATTACATTCTTCCTAATCTTCTCTATACAAAATTTGATAGAGGTGCCAACTGGTGGTTAGGGCGTGAACCAATGTTTCCCAATTGTCACAAATGGAAAAAAAAACTAGAGAACAATTTTATTTGGCTTTAAAATATTGATAAACTATGAGAAAGATGAAATATGAAAGGTACATTGGTCCTAAAAATATACAGGGCTTATAGCAAACAGGTGAGGTATGGCATTTCACTGGCGAACCGTTGATCCTAGAAGTATACTTCCAACTAGAAAATGTTTCCAAACAACGCGTAGTACTCAGATATGCCATCCATGTTTCAAGGGGTTGTATAATTATTAAAATAAAATAAAAAACTTTTAGACAGTCCCCGTGTGCCCAAAAACTCAGTTGGAAAGTTGTTGTCTTGTCTCCCCTATTGCCAACAAAATAAATTTCACGTCTTTAAGTGCAATAGTCACTGAGATATTTAAATTCGAAAAACGGAGGAAATTTTGGGGAAAAAGCATCAAATGCGCGTAAAACGATTTTTCCCCATTTAGACCTCTTTTTCCCAAATTCCCTCCAATTTTTGAATTTGAATATCTCAATGAATACAGCACTTAGAAACACGGTTTTTTTTTGTTTTTTTTTTTTTGGTTGACAGGGCAACAACTTTCTGATTGAACTTTGGGACACGCAAGTATTGTATAAAAAGTTTTCATATTTTTTCAATTTTAATAACCATACAACCCCTTGAAACGTGGATAGCATATCTGAGTATTACGCGTTGTTTGGAAACATTTTCTATTTGGAAGTATACCTCCAGGATCAACGGTTCACCAGAAAATATCTTGCTCCTTTTTTGCTGTGCACCCTGCATACTATTAAAAAGAAAGATATATTTTTGTTTTAAGATAGAAAGTCATCATTTTGAAATTTGAAAAATGGGCTGGAAACAGTCAAAAAAAGGGCATTTCCTAAGCAAATGAAAATTTGTTCAAGCGAATTAAAAATATTTATTGATGAAAAAATTCTGACTCGAGTGGCGACTCTGCTCTCACGGGGATTCGAACCTCCGTCTCCCATATGCCGGACGAGTCCTCTATCTCTAAGCTATGAAAGCAAATAGGATATAACCCTCCTTGGCACGTGTATATATATATTGAATGGTTCCGTGAGATGAACGGTGGAAACATTCTGCTTATCGATAGCAAATGACATACATCATGGTCACCAGTTGGTGACGTATATGTAGAGGAAGACGTCCTCTATTTTGTTAATACATTATATACGGAAAACTGGCCGTAAAGGTATATTGATATACACTGTAAGGAAGGAATATCCTTTCCGCTTTCATAGCTTGCAGGTAGAGCACTCGTCCGGCGTATGGGAGAGCGAGGTTTGAATCCCCGTGAGGGCAGAGAGGAATTTTCCCCTTCCTCATCCTAACCAGATCATGGCCCTTGCTCTGTCACAATGAAGAGATTTTAGCAGGTGGTCGAAGAACACCTGGGCAGGTATGAGTTGTGAACCTAACGTGAAGTTTGTTTCAGTGTAATGCTTGTTATGTGAAGTGATACCATCTACCTCTAATTTTTCTAACTATGACTGAAGTTTAATGATTGATCATTTGATCATTTTCGTCGCACCATGGTCATTTTCTGCACACGAGGGCTAATTAGACCGGAACCTACAATTTATTGCCGATTTCGAAAGGCAGGCTTGTTATTATACTCATCGAGAGGTTGTTGCGCTAACCTCTCGATGGGGGACTCCCTGCGGTAGCAATTTTTTCTGCGGTCATGTCACCGTTTCTGTTGTACCTCTGTGTCAGGAAAGTTTTCTGACAAGGACGAACCGGGAAGAACCGAGGACGTCGCGACTCGCGACACCTGTAAACATCCTTTGGTACTTTAGGCGAGTATCTTACAAACCTGTTCTACCGCGCCCATTTAATGATTGAATAATTGAAACGTTGTAGGCCTGTTGCTCGTCTCTGATGTTTCTTCCCGTCTCTTCCCGATGCTCGTCTTCCACCGTCAAGGTCCACGGGTTCAAATCCAGGAAAGAACATCGAAAATAAGTTATTTACCCACCGAGCCTGGGGTGACCATCGACACACAGATGGCACCTTCATTTCCCACCCAACTCCACTGGTTGGAAATTGCCGCATGTCGATATGGCCGGAGTTGTGTGCATAAAGTAATTTCTCTCCTGAACAACAATATATAGAAATGTCCACTTGTTAATACAAGATTCATTGAAAGACTGGTTATTTGTGGAGATGAAGATTTACAAGGAAGAAAATTCATCTCTGCCCTCACGGTGATATAGAAGCAAATAGAATTTCCAAGATTGGAAATATTCTATTCCAAGGTTTCAATACGCTCCAAGGTTGAAATGTTCTATCTGCTTCCATAGCTTAGATGGTAGAGCACTCGTCCGGCAAGCGAGAGATCGTGGTTCGAGTCCCGTGGGGCAGAGATGAATTTTCTCCCTTGTAATCTACATCTCCACAAATAACCAGTCTTGCAACGAATCTTGTATAAACAACTATATCTCTTCGCAGCCAGTTTTCCGTATATATTGTACAAACAAAGGAGAGGACGTCTACATGTTAAGGGAAAGTTTTATCGACATGGAAAGGTGTCTGTATGGATTATGATAATAACTGACCTCTCGACCAGATGATGAAGGCTGAGAGGCAGGTTGCATCCAAGCTTTGACGTTGTCTTCCAGGTACTGTTGAGCCTGCTGCTGGACGATGGGCGCAGATGCCCCTTCCGCACCGCTGCTGCCCCTAGCGTTGTTCACCGAGGACGGCGCAGTTGGTGGAGGTCCTGCCCCTGTGTTCGGCTGTCCCTGCCGGTTTTGCCGGGACATCCTACAAGAAGAAATAATCTAAATATTCATCCACACACACACATAGGAAATTCGAATAAAAAAAAAAAGAAATGAAAGATAAAATTTTTGCAATCATAATAAAAATTTTCCTGTGCACCATAAAAGTTAGAATGGCTTCCTGGCGTTTTTTGTACAGCAGCAAAGCATCCCTGTAAACACTACAGAGAGAGAGAGAGAGGAAAGTAATCGATAACGTTGAGTATCTCTCGTGATCCAGGATTTTTTTTTTTAGATTTCAAATTGAATTCTGCATATTTAATCAGCCGGGATTTTTCTACTCACAAGATTTTTCATTTCTCTGCAACTTGGGAATGAAAACGGTGTTGTTTGAGGGGCTGTAATCAATGGAAATTACTATTTAGTTCCTCTCTCTTTCTCTCACTCACTTGCGTCATTCCTGATTAGGAGGAGTGGATGCAATAACAAGGAAATTTATGGTACTCCAAATATTCCTTCAACGTGAATCTTGACAACGGAAAAAGAAAAAATATATACATTCAACATATTCTGGAAGTAGGATATTAGAGATAGAAAAAAAAATTGTTTTGGTGAACGGAGTATAACGAAAATATAATCTTCTCGAAGCTTTAGTGGATAGATAGGAATTCTATTCGGTGGAATCAATGTGTAACGAACGGGAACTGATTAAGCGTTCTAAATGAGAGTCGGAAGGTTTTTAATTATTCAAAACCTTAGCTCTACCAACATTCAGTGGTACACACGAGAGAATTGGAAGGGAAAGCGGAGCTTTCGAAAGAAAAATATTCGAGGAAAAGCTTGAGTTTTGTGTCCATATATATATATATGTGTGTGTGTAATTGTGGTGCCTTGCGTTGCTAGTCAATGTTTTATTTGATACTGGAAATGTCCCATATACGTAGGAAAAAGCAATATTTGTGTATGTGTGTGTGTGAGTGTGTCTTTACTTTATTTCGAAATTTAGGTTACGTATATAGATCCCTAAAGGTAAATTGGAAATATATATATATAAACGAAGTGAAAGATAGAGTATTTTGCTTGAAAATTTAATATTTTTCTTTGAATTTTACTTCGTGAATGAGTTTTTTTTTGCCTTACTTCAGTAGTGCGAAATTTATTTAGTTAGTAATTCTTAAATCTTTATGAAACATTGTCAATAGTTGAAGAATGTATGATTTCACGGCCAGCATCAAGGTAAGATCCTCAGCCAAAAAAAAAAGAACATAGTCTAGAACAATGGTCCCGGAAGAAACAGGTTGCATAGTAGATACCTTCGAAAATCATAGTACCAGATTTCATCGTGTATTTTCAATTATCAGACCCTGGGTCATGCTCAGTCGTTCATGTAACTTAAAATCATAGATACCCGAATCACACACAGACACACAATATTTTACATGGCCAGAAAATATTATCACCGAGTTTATTTATTTAAAAAAAATTGCAAACAAATTGATGTATTTGCATAAAAAATGCAGAAAGTGATATAATTTTTTCTTTAAAAATCGAAATTTTAAAATAAATACGAAAATTCAAAAGGAATGTGGTCGCCAATATTAAAATAAGTAACCAAATGTGTCTAATATGTCAAATCTAATCTAGTATAATATACAAGCTGATTCAAATCGTTTGTCCGTAGCTCTGTAACCGTTGAATTTGGAAATTTACTTCCAATTACAAAATGTTTTCAAATTACATGCAATTCCTCCAAATGACAATTTTTTTTGAGGAATCGGACACATAAAAAATTAAAAACATTAACTTTTATACCGTTCCCGTGTGCGAAAAACCCAATTTATAATGTTACTCTGTTGCTCCTGAGGCCAAAAAAAAAAAAAACATTTTCACACTTCGAAATGCAATCTTCACTGATATATTTGGATTCAAAAATCAAGGAAGAAGAGCCCAGTTGCAGGATATAAGGAATGCATGATCACACGAAACTGCTAAATTTTAGGGCCGTAAAAATAGCTAAAATACGTTGATTAGACATTGGCATCAAGGCTGCCAGACAAAGCATTTATGTGAAATTTCACCCATGTGTGCAGAAGCACTTGCGCCATTGTCGATGAAAAAATTTAAAAAAAACAGAAGTGTTTATTGTTTTATAATTTCTTTTTTACATAACCACGTCGGGCATTTGATCGAAAAATATACCTGCCTGTTCTAAATTGTTACATGCCTGGGCATGTCGGACAACAGATTTGTAAAGTCTGTAAAAATGATACTTGTAAAACCCGATATAAAAGTATTTTCTTTCCAAATTTTAGGTTTTTTTCGAATGATATTTAGAAATGTTTCACATTTTTTATTGTCTTGGGCTGAGGGGAGGTATTCCTCCGGATACAGTGGAACATGACATTTTCTAAAATCAAATTAAACGTCGTCAGAAACACCAATAGGTACGAAGTGGAAATCACAACTTCGATAATTCCCCCATTTCGTACAGTAATTAGATCATAAAAAAAATGAAGTTGGAAGGAAACTGTACTTTTTAAGCAAGACTACAACTTCTTTAATTTACGTAATTTGAAATACCGTCACTATAAATGGGTCTGATTGTTTCATGGATACATCGTTGAAACAATCTCTTCTTTTAACCTACACAAAAAAAGTTACATTAGCCATTATTAACAAGCATTATGCCCGCTATGATTTGTTGAAGAATTTAAAATCGTGAGTAGTCTGAATATAAGTCTCCCAATTCAACGGCATTGTATTGAGAACTGAATACCATCAACCGCCTCTGAATGATCGCAAACTCCCCCGTAACAATTCCTTTTCTATACATTCAATACCAACAGTAACTAAACTTGTTTGCGTTCTTAACCACTGACGAAAGAAAGGATAAACGTTCTGGGATTCATTAATCTGCTCACAAACCGATAACGTTAACAGTTTAAGCGAGGAAAAGCTCTCATTGTTCAAGGAGGCGTTGATTTGAGCCGCACAACAAAAAGCCCCCCTCAAAGACTTTAGTAGCCGTTAGTTAATGAACTTTCTTTTCTTCACGTCTTTCTAGGAACACAAATACAAAAAAAAAAAAAATTACAAAACTTTCTTAATACACAACATTAATCTCCGTGTTTGATTCGTCTGAACAGAATAAACTATCACAATTCGTAGCTCCCAACTGTCAGAAATTCTTGTTTTTTAGCTCATATATCTCAAATGGCGGGCGGCAACATGGAGAAGGAAAGGGAAAGAAATGAATTGACTTCCATTACACACAAATCGCTTTTTTTAGCTGATTTCTTAAAACTCATCGAGTCATTCTAGCGGAAATAAATAATATCAAGATTCTTCAGGCTTATTATTATTATTATTTCTATCTTGAAAAAAGCGTTTTCTCTGCCAAAAAAAAGAAATGGTTTTTCTTTTAATCTTTCTATTCCGTGTCCATATATACGTGCTCTTTTTTACTTCCCTTCAGCAATTCATTAGAGAATAAAAAAAAAAATTCCCCACACACACACACTACTTTTTATGGTAATTTCTTTTCTGTCCGCGGTGCGTCTGACACCAGAGATTTGCGATCAAAAAAAAAAACTGGAAAAAAAATAAAATTTGCCTTTGAAGAAAACCGAGATGCTTAATATCTGTCAGGTTCCTTCTTCCTGGTACCTGGAGATCGATTTTCGCTATTATAACCTCAATCCTGTCATTTATCTCTGCGATAGTCTTTCCATAGATCGTCTCTCTCTTCAATGTTTTTATTTTAATATTTTTCCTCTCTCTCTCTCACTCATAATGAGTGTGTAAATAAATCCAGGACGCTTACCTTGCCATAATGTCTACTTTAGTTGATATTTATTATCTCTAATCTTTTAAAATCTTCTTCAGTGTGATTTTATTTTTTTTTAATATTAAACTTCTAAAGCAAATTGTGAAATACTGTGTATTTATAAATGTATATTTTCTTGTCCGTGATTAAATGTTCGAAAATTTATCACGTGGAATTTTGCTGTCATAACTCACTTAATTTGTTTAGTATTATTATCTATGCTATCTTATCGCTCATCTACCCTCTGCGGTTGGTATTAAAATCATTGGGGAGTAGAAAGGAATATAAAATAAATCGTAAATAAAAACTGGGCCTAGTTTTGGTAAGAGAAAGTGGGGCTTTTGCTCAAGAGGCCTACATCTCTATCTCTCTCTCTCTGATTACTGGCTATGATTAATTGTTCATAAACTGCCATTGTCGAAAACACCTAATGAACTTAAAGAAGACATTAATGGCGTTAGCCATAGATTATGGCTATGTTCAAAATCTATGACAAGGGATTTTGACCATAGCCATTGGGTCTTCACAATGCTCCCCCCCCCCCCCACTCCTCCGATCTGATGAATGTCAATTACTGGGTAAATGATGATACGAAATTGATGAAACGAAAAGAAGAAAGCAGAACACTAACTCAAAACACAACCATCAGGAAAAAAAACAATCAAGGTTTTTTTTAGATTGATTTAAGGCAACAAATACTGTAGCCTCAAATATGACTTTGCATATAAGGATTGTTTAAGAATGGACCGGTGGTTTGTGAAATTGGTATTGCAAGCGCACAATGATATATATTAAAATTATTCTTTGAAGGGATTAATTTTGGTTAGGTTAGGATTTTTCTTTTTATGCGCTTACTTGGGTCCTTACCAAATGTTACCGGCAGGTGATGTTTCGGTTCCTGAAGCTGTCAATCATTAGGTCACTTTTAGAAATCATATCGGAATGGTCTCAAAGTGTCCGTCATTTCCTCCCCATCCCACATATCTAACGTGCAGACACTTCTAACATTGCTACTGGAAAGTAGTTTCAAATTCATGACTGAGCATTTACTCCAATTTCTCATCTTTGGTGAGATTCTGTCGGTACATTGCATCTTTTTAATGATCTCAAATGACTGTCGACGTTCACTTGATATTCCATTTTAAAAAACCATCAGTACATTTTGGGACACTTTGTACATCAATGAATGACTTTCAACAATGAATGAATGAATGAAAGTCATATTCATTCAGGCAAGGGCATATGCAGAATCGATCTTTGGAGTAGACCAATTTTGAGTTAACAACCTTCAAAGAGTATTTAAATAAACAGAAGTTGATTGAAACAGAGAAGAAAACGTACTTCAGATATTTTATTGTTTTTAACGTTTTTTTTTAATTTTTGGTCCGCTGGGGAGAAGCATGAGCCGGCTCCCTATGTGTTTGGCGGGTTTTGCTAAGTATTCCAACTACTTAAAAATGTATTTTAAGCTGTGACGTACACTAAATCCGATGATCATGCTAACCCTGTACGTGATCATGCTTACAGGAAAATGTAATTAATCAGTGCATTGAACTCATTTGCAAGAGCATGAACTAAAATTTTACTGCATTCGAGACATCAATTTCTTCTCTTAATGTAGAGAGCGATAATTGTACTAGAGATGGCCTTGTTAAACAGCGTGGAATAATTTAAAATATAAGCGGGCACATCCAGCAACACGTGATTTCAGATTCTAAACGGACATGATAGTTGCCAAATATTTAAAGAACTTCAAGCCAAAATTCCATTCAGAAGAAGCTAAATTCAGTATAAAAAAGTTGATCATATATTGACTTTTGCTGCCCTCTAGTGAGCATAATTCGAACAAAAATTGCGATTATTGGTGTCCGTACAGGGGGTTTAGTCAAATTGAACGAATGATAAAAATAATGTAAGTCACTGTACATTAGGGTGACCGTTAAACAGGGGTTTGAAATACATTATTTTAGTAGACTTTTTTGTCGAGAAATTCTTATTTGGCCTTAAAACAAGGGTCACCGCATCTGAAGGGGTGACCGTTAAGAGGAGAGTTTTACTGTATTATGGGTAATAGTTTTGGAAATATTAATTTTTAAAATCGAGTCAATCATTTATGCTAACCCTGTATTATGAGATACGCAATTATATAGCGTTTAGTA
The DNA here is from genome assembly GCF_987345545.1 of Pholcus phalangioides. Lineage (NCBI taxonomy): Eukaryota > Metazoa > Arthropoda > Arachnida > Araneae > Pholcidae > Pholcus > Pholcus phalangioides. Next base: position 27,734,192 of record NW_028301602.1, read on the forward strand.
GAATCCAGTAGTTTGTGGGTGTGTAATATATTATTCAATCATACGTGCTACATCACTCCGAGCTGACATCGCCGAAACGTCTAGAGTCATCAAGTATAGATATTTCATATTCAATATCCAGCTGATAAATATTCATCTCGGAAGAAGATTAATATTGCAAAGTTTCTACATCCGGGGATGGCAGTTTCGTCATATTTCAATTTAATCGTTGGTCTCAGAAATGCGAAGATTAATTTCTTTTGTCGGAATGATTTCAAAATGTCATTTTTCCTTCCATTGATACTGGAAATTGAAATGAGAGAGCGATAGACAAGCAACATAAAAGCTTCATTACGTTTTTAAATATTAAATGCCAAAATTATTTGGAGTTCATTTTTGCCGCTTCGGGAGTCAGGGGAGATGGAATCATCTTTTGAATTATTTTCCATTTCGTCTAATCTTTAAATATTTGTGCCACTTAACTCCCGTTCGCGGAAACGCGGAAGCAGTTCTATTATAATAATACGGAGAAAATTCTATTAAATAACACAGGAGCCTATAACTTCAAAATTAACGTATTTCGACACTTTCGCCGAAATGACTTCCGAAATTTCCCACAACACTCTAAAATTCGAAACCCATCAAAACAATTACCGTTCGCTGAACCCCTTGGAATTGAAAGAGTCGAGTTTCGCCTTTTCGAACCAAAAATGCATTATATTCGATTCGTTTAATACCTTTTAAATTAATTTTATATTTGCTCTTTTCTTCTTTTCTTTTTTTCAAAAGGTAAAAGTTAAGAGCTATTTCGAAAGTTTGTAACTCGATAAACTCTATAAACTCCCTTTTCGGTCTTCTAACTCGATAAACCTTCTCTGCCGGGATCCAAGGAAAATGCGCCATTATAGATCTCCATGGAAAGAACGGCAAAGAAAAGAAAAAAAATAGAGTAAACTTCGGTAGCGTTTTGAAAGCGGAAAGCAGCGATTAATCTTCACCCAGAAACGCTGTTGCCATTTTCACTTACTCAAATTCTAGTTCAATCTGCACGTTTAGCGGAAAAGGTAGTAGCAAGGGTATTGCGATGGAAAATTTTTCAAAGTTTACCGTCAGAGAAGTTATTTTCTTTTCTTTTTTTTTTCCTAGCTGAAAGATCTCGTGTCTGTTCAAACACGAAATATGTTTCCTTTTCCCTTACTTTCGATACATCACCCGTTCTAGAACTTCCTATAACGTATGTATTGCTTAAAGAACTCTAATAAGTCACTCAGCCTTCTATCAATATCTGCTGGAAGAAAAATAAATAAGAACAAAAATTCTATATGTACAGTGAATTCGGTTCTAGTGACATTCGAGGGGCTGCAAAGTTGTTCCACTCAAACCGAAATTTAGTTTTTCAGGATAATGGTTTAAACTTTAAACCGTTACAGCGGCATAGACGAGATAACTCGCTTAATTAACATCATGCCTTATATTTCGGCGGTTGCGAGATATCTCGCCTCCTTAAACCCTCTTATTTCGGCGACGACGAGCTCAACTATCTTTGCAAGGCAAGCTTTGTTCGCAAACGTACTTTGTTCACAATCCCTCCAACCTGTCAGATCAACTGCCAGTGGGCGAGTCAGCTTTTATTCAAGGTTTATTAACAGAAGAAGAGAGGCGGTGTTTCTTTCCCCTTCCCTTTGGTGTAATATGAGTATATGTGTACAGTATAAATAATAGAAAAAGCTAGAGTACTTTTCTTCCTGGGTATATTTTTCTCGAAGTAAGTACGGACAGCACTATCACCTACACAAAATCAGAAAGAAAACTTTTCTTCAAAAATGGTGTAGCATTTTACTGAGTGTTGAGTGATTTCCGCTGTGCGGATCAGTGAAATTTTAAAAATGACTTAGACAGTTAAATGTGGCTTTAGCTATCACGAAGTGGTTATGCGCCCATATTATAAATGTCGATGCACCTAGGAGCAACTCGCATTTTGAGAACCACTGATCGACCCGTTTAGCGGAGACAGAAAGAGCTGGTAAGTAGTACGCAGATATCGTCCCGGTGTCTATTTACGTTCTTTACTCCTACTTATAGGAGAAATTAGTATGGCCATGATCGGTCGCTACGAGTGACGAAGGTTACTGGCGTCACGAGAGACGGAGTTTTTCGCGTTTCTCATCCATTTCAGCTCAGTTGTCGACAGCCAAAATGAAAAGCGTTACAGTACACGTCAAGACAAATCGTTCTTTCCCAAGAAGCCTAGGTTCGAAGATGACTTTTTATTTCAGTGTATTTCAATATGGAATTTAAGGCACCGATTCCCCCTAAAAGGAGAAAACATTTTTGTTTTTTTCCCATCAACCGTAGGAGTGAGATGAAAAAAATATTTAAATTACCTCCCAAAGCTGTGCACGGCTTGAAAGAAATAGCAAAAACTAAGAAATATATATATATAATATACAAAAATATCAATAAAGCTACATCTCACCAAGAGATGGTGTCCGTACGAAATCACAGAACAAATCTTTGAAATTTCAATTCATGATAAAAACGACAAATAACAATTATTTGACCCTGACGTTGGATCGGGAAAATGGATTCCGGAATTCCCTTTTCAAATAAAAGACTAAGGTTTAAGAGATAATGAATGCATGGATTAATCGGGGGTAGGTGCACGATCTTGACTTCCTATGCTTTCCTATGGGAAATTTTATGGGAAAGTATAGGAATATCCCCTGCCTTTGAAGACCATTTAAAAATATTCTATTCGTTTTAGACATTCGGTTTTTTTTTTTAAACTTTGTGGATATTTTTATACAATTTAACGATATCTTTTATGATTTTAATCGTTGGTTTATTGTTGTTTATTTATTTATTTCGCGAATTTTAACTTCGACAACACGCAACTTCTTCAAAAATCATAAATATTTACCCGTATTTTGTGCCATAGCATTTTTTTAAATCATTTCAATACGAAATCCTAACGTTCAGACATGTTAAACCTCAGTGCTGAGAGACACACAAAGCTTCAAGGCATTGAACAAGTTGTGTTCGAAAAAATGTTTCTTATCTAACGAAAAACATAGTTTTTAGAAAAGAGCGTTTTAATGGAAAGCATTAGCATTTGTATAATGCCTGCCACCACGCAATGAATCCGGTTTTTGTAGCTCTAGTTATCAAAAGGGAATATCTTTGATAATTTGAGGGGTTGAGAATCAAAGTGGTCTAAGTCACTTGAGTGAAACTTTTCATTAACAAAACTTTCTTCCCTGAAAGCTCCCAAAAAATCAGTTTTCTTTGAAATAATTTTTTGCTTATAAGATATTTTAGTCTCAAGTTTCATACAAGTAAAAAATCATTTCAAGGAAAACTGATTTTTTGGGAGCTTTCAGGAAAGAAAGTTTTTTTGGAAAGTTTGTTATGGAAAGTTTAACACACACAGCTGACTTGGACTACTTTGATTTTGAACCCTCCATATGTAGGAAGATACATGGCCGCAACTTCATACTTGGTCAGCTGGGGCAAGCACGCATTTTGGCATCTCTTTGTAATATTGAAGGAGGTATTAGAGGGTGAAATTTGCGCATCCTCTTGTCCTGCACCCGGGGCATGTAAGTGCGATGTCCATGTAAGTGCGATGAACTAAAATTCTTTTAATTTCTTCGAAAAAAATTATAGAAGTGAAAGCAAAAGTTTTGAAAAAATATATATATAGCTATGGTGCGAGATAATTTCATTTCTTTGACGTCAGAAAAGTGAGGTTCATTAAAATTACTCTCAATCAGGTTCGTGTTTATCGACACTATTGCTTTGTGGCATTATATTCAAATTTTCATGGTAATTGAGATCATTACAACCCTAGTTTGACTGTACATATTATTTTCTTGAAAGATATTATCCTTCAATTCGGTAATGAAAAATATTATACGTAGCCTATGGAATATAAACAAGCAGAATATTAATATCATGAAAGGCAGATCAAATGATGTCATATAATTTTTATAAAAGTGTTTTTTTTTCAATACTTAGTAGTTACAACATCGTAACATAAAATTAATTAAGGAAATATTATTTTTAATTTTTTTCTTTGTTCAGAGTGTTTAGCCGAAGCATCATAATTACATTCAATATTCTAAACACGCTATTCTAAATACGCACATAAATTCTGGGTTTTAAGGATTAAAAATATTCCAATTTATTACCACATTAGCGAAATGTATAAACATTTTTTTGTTTGTTTGCGGTAACAAAAATAAAAACAGAACACAATGGAAGCAGTGAAATGCCGAGCAATAAAAATGCCGTACTTACTTTCACGTATAAATTGAAATCCCAAAGCAATAAATTCCAGAAATAATCTCTTCTAATATATATGCTCTAGTCAGTAACAGTAAACACTCCCCCCCCCCCTCACGCTTTTCTTTATTACAGTACTTTTCATTCTTTTCTTTTTTTTTTCATTCTTTCTCCCTCTCTCTCTCCTCTTAATCCTCGATCACATTCGTTGGAATTATTCGACGGAATTCTAAAATAAATACTACCTCTCGTGAATTCGCATTTTTCAAAAGAAGTATGCGAAATAAAATCAAAAGGGACTCGTAAACAAGTATTAGATGTAAATAAATCTCGTAGAAATTATTACCTAGTGTAATACTGGAGATGCGAAAATAACTAATTAAATAAAAAACAATGTTTATATGTGTTTCCGTGGTGGAGAAAAACAATTATTTCTCTTTGTATAAATCCCTGCTCATGGGAAAAAACTTGCAGTTGAAGAAACAAAAAAAAAAGATGTTATTTTTTGAAAGAAACAAGAAGCTCTAAGAAATTCAGTAACCTTGCGTAACACTCGAGAAACAGTTCAGTTGGAAGGAAAAAAATTATTATTTCGGACACTTTTATTTGCTTCAATTAATTCATATTTTTTTTTCTATTGGAACAAGAAACAACACTCGAAACTGAAAATCAAGTGTTTAGCTATTCATTTGAAAATGGGAAAAAAAAAAGTTTTTTTATATTCATATGTGCGTTACTTTTCTTGTTCTTGACTGGATAAGATAAGGCGTACTACTTGAAATTTTGTTTTGTATGTATCGTATGTCCGAGATAAAAAGTCATAAAGTAAATTTGTTCTAAAAATTTTGTTTCAAAAAAAAAATTTTAATAGTAAATATATTTTTCTTCTTCACTTTTCTTTGATAGAAATTCGAAGGAAGAAAGAAATTTCGTTTCCGAAAGCGCTAATTAGATTTCAATAGGAATTGAATATAATAAAATGCAGCAGACATTGCTTATTAGAATTGCGGATAATGTAATAATTCGGGTGTTGTTACCACTTTTGCTAAGTATAGATTAAGCCAATATCACAACATGGGAAAAATTCGTTTATAGTTATCAGGACTTTCGTTTATATTATCAACCTTTTTCATCGAAGTCTTTCCTTTTGCATATTTTGGAGCCAAGTTTGTTTTTCCCCACCCCTAAAAGTTATCGTTATCAATCTACAAGACTATGTAGGAGGTTTGAAGATTGACATAACAAACAACCAGTTTAGAGATAAAAATTCAGAATCACCTTTTTACATAAATGGTAAGGTAATGATCTTTCCGTTTTATATTTTGAATTTGTTAGTATCCCAATTAACGACAACTCTTGGTTCATTGCAGGGGAGGTATGGCTGTGATTTCGATAATTTGTTAAAAAATGTTTTGTTTGCAATTCTTTTTTTTTCTTTTTTTAACCTTGAAGTTTTGCAATCCGATTTTTTTCCTTACTATAGTCTGAATTACACAAAGAAGGTAGTTATATATTTGGAAAAGGTAATTTTCAATACATTTATTTTGTGTGCGATTTTTGAGGCTCTGTACTTCTTCAATAAAGCCCTATATAAGCAGTACAATTCAAAAGAGTTTATTTTTTTTAATGACTTTTCCGGCTTTCAATATGTGCCACTAAATATAAAAAAATTATCACCTTGAGGAAAAAAAATTGAGCGTTTAATGGGCTAAAATATTAACAGTCCTGAATAACCGACCAAGCCTTGCCTCTCTGATCTTCTACAACTCCCATCTATCGTCATTGAGGCAATTCACAATCGTTTCATCCCCGCAGAGGTGAGACACCTAGGAATATTTTGTCGAGGGAAACTCACAAGATAAGTTCTGAAGAATTTAACTGAGATAAGTTCTAACCATTTTACCGTCAAAGAAATAATTACTATAACCCCCCACCCCCCACCCGTAATATACCACAATATTTTTTCAATGAAATAGGCTTTCTTTTTCGAATTTCAGCAGGTGTATAGTGAATGAGGAAAATGTCTTCCATTGAGAAAAGTCAGAGCTACAGAATATCTGGGCTTGTCATTGATAAAATGGAGAGGTTTTTTTTTTCTTGATCAGATATATGTGGCCTCATCCACTGAAGGGTTGATAAATCACAATTCCGAAAATATATTCACTCACCAGTTTCTCACTTTCGATTTGAGTTCTAGATGGCACCACCTGCTAATCACATAATATCCGCAGTTCACAGATACCGATACGTTTCGACGACTCAGCTAATCTTTCCCAAGGGTAAGAAGCGAATTGACTTTGCCTATGACAGCGGTTCTTGTCACCACAGCGGCTCCCTTGTCCAGTTCATGATTCTCTTGCGGCTCCCCAAAGTAGTTTAAGACAAGCGTGGTCAACCTTTAGGAAAGTGCGGGCCACTTCATTGGTTTGAAAACGTCCAGTTGTATTGTATTAGTTGAGTTGCATTCAAATGTGCCGCGAGCCACTTATATATGCCGCGGGTCACTTGAGTGATCTGGGAATAAGCCGTGACCACTCAAGTCATATGGTAGTATGCCGTGGGCCGCTTGAGTGATCTGAAATTGTTCCGTGGATAACTTTAATGATGTGGAACTGCGCCCAGGCGGATCTGTTTTGCGGGTCACTCAATGACCTGTAAATGTGTCGCGGGTAACTTAAGTGATGAGTGATTGCACAGCAGGTCATTTAAGAGATGTGAAACTGTACCGTAGGTCACTTGAGTGATCTGTAACTGTGTCGCGGGTCCCTCAAATGATCTGTAAATGTGCCAAAGTGAACTTGATTATGTATCTATGTAATCCGATTACAAGATTATGTATCTAGATATCACTATATTTCTGTTGCATAAAGCCATATCGTTTATGAAGATTTAATTAAATTCTTAAGTTTTGTTAGTGTCCTCTAGGGGCAAATATTGCGATGCCCATAATACGCACGGGCAAGTCAATTTCGGGAAGTGGATGGACGTTTTAGACACGGGCATGTCAGGCAAGTGATTAATATGATCATTTCATTGAATTTCCCCGCTTAATCGAATATTGCGCTTTACAAGTCATCTGTTAATACACATAAACGAATATACACATGATATATTCATTAAATGAACATTTGGAATTAACGAATATGTTAGTAAGTTGTTTTGTTCTCTGTTAAGCCAGTAGAGGGCGCTAATTTTCCCAATGAGAAGAAAAAGTCTTAGTTATTGTGACCATTATAATTGAATGTAATTTTCATTTCATTTTTTATGTTTGATTTATTTGAGAAGCTTCATTAATATTTATCCTTTTCATCAGTTTTCAATGTACAAACTATACTAATGTTGTAAAATGGCAATTGAATTCTTCCCCGTATAGGCAAATATTTGCGTGTTGGAATCGTTAATATCCGATTAAACGGGGCCGACTATGTATAATGCAGACGCCTTCGGGAGGACGCAAAGGGAGCCCCTTTCCCTCCAAGCCAACCAAAAATTAGGGGGAAAAATTGAAATACCGAGAGAGAAAAAGAATGCCCTTTATATACTACATATTTACCAATTTCAGTTAATTTAAATTCTTTTTGAAGGGTGGTACTCGAAATTCCTAGAGAAGAAAACTTTTGTGCCCCCCTCCAAAGGTTGATCATGTTTACGCCGCCCCTGGTGTAATGTATCTACTTATAAAATTACCTAAACTCCCCCCCCCCCTTTTTAAATTTTTTATAAATATCACCGTGATTTTCATGGATCTGCCCTGGACGGACATGGGTCCCTTGGGGGAATCAAAATCTTACTTTCAATAATGCGTTTTTCCGCGATGTGTTGTTTTGTGTGTGTTATGTTGCTTTTTTTTTGTATTTATTTATATTCTATTTGTGTATTTAGGATAAAAGATGAAATGGATATTCACACACACACAAAATATTTATTTTCAGAACGAAAATATTATATGATAATAAAATGTCGATTTGAAGAGGAATCCGCAAAAAAAATGAGAACATCTCTATTACCCTGAAAATAATATTTTTCCGATTATCTAAACATTAAGAGAATTTTTTTTTTTTTGAACTGGAATATCGATGATTACAGTATGTGAAGAGTAAGGATTTTTTTTTTCAGGCAAGTTGATGGATCATTCGAGAGCTCTGAAAGATATTTGTATACATTTCGGGAGCAGTTAGAGACAGCAGAAAGAAAGAGGGAGTCCATGATATCTAAGTATTTAAACTAATAAAAATAAATCATTTCGGATATTTCTAAAGCGTGAAAGTTTTTTTTTTCCAAGGGGGAAAGACACATTACCAAGCCGCCATTTTTACCGATAAGAAATCAAAACGGATGTGAAATATCATCGTCAGAGAAATTACGTCGCGAAAATGCCGTCGATGTTTGAGAATCGATCGCTTTGCACTTTAGTTTCGGAATTCATTGGAATTCATCAATCATTTTGCCCTGGAGGCACCTTTCTCTCTCTCCCGCTATCGACCCCTCGTGTTTTACGGAATACAGTTTTAACTAGACGTTTAAAATCGATAAGATGAAAGAAGTTATTCATAAACTGGTATTTTATACACACTTTTACTTGAAATTTAGAGTTGCTTTAATATTTTAAATTTCTTTTTCCTTCTTTAATATAAGATTCAAATTTTTGTTCTTCTCGTTGAGCGAAAGAGGAGAAAAACACACAAAAGAGAAGAAAAAAAAATTGAATAAAATACTAGGACAAGCATGTGAGTGAGAGAGAGAGAGAGTAATGCAGCTAATTGCTTTTCAAGATTACTAATTAGTTGAGGCTTTTGCTGTGTGAGAAATAACTTCTTTTCTTCTGCTCTTAATTTTCTCCATTCCATTCTACTTTCAACTGCTTTTGTGTATCACGTGCCACCGCTATACTTTCATTTTTTAGATTTTTCTTAAACAATTTTTGAATACTTTGAAAAGGATTTTTGTTTATTTTTTAGAACTTATTGTACTCAAAGGTAAACAATATCTCCTCTCTCGCTTTCATTTTTCTGCTCTGAAGAATTCAAATTTAAGAACACGACAAGTTTTCAAACCTAGTACATTCTTTCTTTTGAATGAACCTTCTCTCATCCCGTTCAAAAAATTTATTCATATGGAACTTACGCGGCATGAAAAGGAAAAAAAATGTCAGAACCTGTGGTGTACCATTCAAGAGAAGTGAAACAGACGCCAGAATTAAAACGTATTATTCCGCATGCAAAAGTTCTTGGACTCCTGAAGTTGGTAATGGAGGACAGTAAAGAGAAGAGATCATTTTCCCTTAAGCGCTTTCCTAATGGAAAATCATCCCGTCATAATCATAATTATCATCCATACCGTAAATCAGACTGGATATCTGAAAAAAGAATGTACTGGTACGGGATAATTCATAACAACAAACCAACATAATTCCAGAAAAGCATTATTCTAATTCACTTGCCCAATCAAGCCAATTTCCAGTAAAGAGAAAATTATATCTCAACGCCCCTCCTCCTTCTTGTATGAACCCAAGGGACAAATCTCCAAAAGTTTACATGCCCGGTCGGGAACTCAACTTAAAATAGTTGATGCGCGAATCAATATTTTTACATACCCGAAAAATATTATCACTGACGTTACTCACTTAAAAGTAAATTTAAAATAAAAATTTATTTATTTGCATGATTGAAAAGTTAAAAGATATACATGTATACAAGTATATATTTTAAATAAATCGAAATTTTGAAAGAAATACAAAAATTCAAAAGGAATGGTCACCAATTAAAAAGTCTAAAATTAGTCAAACCGTTAATTATAATTTTTGTCACTGTTGGTATAAAAGAAGCCGCCACAAGTTACTATTCTTCTTGCTCATAGAATCATATCCCTAGTTATGGTAAGGGACCTGACTTCGGCAGGCGCGTGCCTAGGATAGGATGTCCAGATCGTGCGACTGAGAAACCAAGACGAATCCTGATTTAATAAAAAAAACTAGAACATAATGCCAATTCACTGGTAAAAATCGGGAGATCTTAGCAATGGATAAAATTACCTATTGGAAATAAAAGCCTTGGTTTAATAAGGTTTATTTCAGTGTTTTTCAAACTCTTTATCATTGAAGACTGTTGAAATTAAGTGAAAATTTCCACGAACCAGGAAAATAGAAAAAATAGTTTAGGAACCTGCGAAAAGAATATATAAATATATGCAATATAAGAGGAAACCTTACAGCATACTCCAGTCCAGGACGAACTAAGCCTCGAAAAAGCGGAAGAATGACTTTAGGAGAACGCGAAGAGACCTTTTTGAAAATGAAACCGAGCATTCTATTCGCTTTTTTGACCACCGCTGAGCAATGTTCAGAAAACCTAAGCCGCTCGTCAATGAGAATTCCCAAATCGGTGACCTTACTTGCATCCGGGATAGAGCCTTATCCAACTATATATGTATATAAAGTATATTGCTACAAAATGAAGGAGAAATACAGTCGCAAGGTAGAAATAATATAATACACGAGAAAGAAAAGGAGTAACCACATGATAAGCGAGATAAGGGTCTTTTCCCCCTTCAAATTAGTTATATTCATACACACAGTACCAAGCATAGAGTACGTTCTAAAAATCACATCAATTCGTCATCCACTACACACTCAGCACGTCCATTGGCCTAGAATGTACTGTGGGGATTCTAGGGTCATAATGGACAATGTCTCTAAGATGCGAGTGTTCAGAAGACCGCATCCTGTGAAAATGAGTATTTGCAAGCTCAAGATTAGTGGTAGGTCAAAATCTTTACGGATGTTTTTCCCTCTTACATACCAGGGGGCTCTGGTAAACTGACGAAGAAATATGTTCTGCGGCGCCTGTAGACGTTTCATATTTGTAAGACCGGCATGTGCCCACACTGGGACAGCATACGTCAGAATAGGACGAATAATAGTTTCAAAATAAATTACTTTATTCCTCAACGTTAGCCGGGCCTGTGAAAATGTGATCCTCGATAACATCCCAACTGATTGTGAGGCCTTATTTCTTACGTACGTCACCTGAGGAGAAAATGAGAGCGACTTATCATATTTGAGGGAGTTTTTTGTTAACACCGTGTTGCCGATGTATGTGGGAGTTCTTGGAAATTTTTACCGTGTAGTGAAGAGAATATATTGTCATCTTTGATGATTTAATTTTATATCGTTGTTTTGACGCCAGTCTTCAGCTGATTCTTGTAAATTTTCAATACATTTTTCCCTTTTTTGTGATTGTTCAACAGGTTTGGTCATCGTCAAGAAATAGACCAAGTATTCCGCGCTGAGAAGCGCCTTTAATTATAAAACTTTATATACATATATTTATTTATGCTTCGTATCGGTACACATTCTAAGCTCCATATACAGGGTGGGCAAAAAGTTTGTAGAAACTAAAAATTCATAAAAAATTGGACAAATAACTGAAATAAAAAATGGTTCGCTACGGGAATTTTTTAGGACAGGGGAAAAAAATAACTCAAAAACAGCCGAGATAAGTGGCACTAACGTACACAAGTCGAAGAAAACATACGCAAATAACGAACAGAATGCCTCCAAATCGTTTATTGCAGCAGTACGTGTTCCACATGACCACCACCGCAGGGAATAACACACTGCAGGCAAGACACAAATCCAGCAACGGCAGAGTGCATCAGGTCCACAAACCACAAACTGTTTGTGGTTTGGAGCGCAAGCACCTATATTTACAGTTATTTAGCGTGGGGATCCTGGGAATCAATCTTATACTTACTTAATTTTTTTGCATCATGAATTACAAAATGAATATAAGGGCTCGTTAAAATATTTTTCTGAATCATGTACTGGCCATGTCATAAACACGCACGAATTGCCAGACCTGAGATAAATCATTAAAAAATTTATGGGACGCAGCAAAAGCTAATATGATAGTACCTGTAGTCTAGAGCTTGACAAATCTCAAGCGCCAGGTCAACCATGGCGACCAAATAAAATTAGAATTGGCACCTATAAACTATTCTACGTGTGGTTATTGAATTGGAATCTGAGGACGATAGAAAAATTTTAAATTTTGTACCAGCGTATTTTCTATTAATATCGAACGCGGTCCAGATAAAGTCGGAAAAAAAAATTACTTTTGACCTGTTTTTATTGCGGGAAAAAAATATTTGGTGCCTAAAAAATTGCTTTGGCATCTATATTTTTTTACGATTTGTCAATCCCTGCTGTACTTCTGTGTACGATCTAAAAAACGACGTTTTCCACACACTCATTTTGGTATTAAGTACCCACGCATATAAAAGGGAATTTCGAATGGTTTCGTTACCAGGAACATGCGGAATATATAGTGAAGATCCATTTGAATATCTCCCTTATATGTAGCGAAATTCCGATACGTTCCCCATAACTCCGTAATGAAAGGAATATGAATTTTGCTCTTAAAAATATAATTCAATAGTCATTTCGAAATATTTATTTATTTATTTTTTGGACTATTCTGAGAGGAGTTTGTACGAAGAAAGAACGTCTTAAACAGATGGGAATAAAATTCCGACTCGTCTTTGATATCGATTTTTTCCTATAAATCGAAATGCAAATCGCAATTGAATATATTCACCTTTCTACCGCAAAAAAAGGAAATATCACGGTGAATACGCACCAGATTGAACGTGATAGTCAAAAATGTTTTTCACGTTAAGATTTACAATGTTGATTGTATGGATTTCCCATTTACTTGAAAAGAAAATCGCACATTTATGTTAGATGCCGATTTTTATCACTCTTAAATATTTACGTTTAACGATAGAAATAGTTTTAATAGCATTTTTCAGCATTTAAATTGCGCATATTATCTTTTATTGAATATTGTCAACACAGAATACTGTTAATGAAGACGCTTCCGCTGAGAACAGTCTGTATACTCTGAAGCGATTCTGAAGATTGTCTCTGTACTGTTTATTATCAACAAAAGGTATAGAATGATGTAATCTCTAGTATCTCTCATACAATCTCCATACTAGTGATAAATGGTATGTCCTATAAAAAAGTCATTTTTATCTCCGTGGAGATATTTTTCTTTTTTAGGGTGTGTATAGTACTTCATGGGTTTATATTTTTGGCATTTGTGTGGAAGAAGAGAAGGATAGGGACACATCTGTGTCCATAGGATTCAAAGAAGTCGTTTCATTCACGAAGAGAGATTTAATGAAAGAGCTCGATTCATGGACACGATATTTCCCTGATGGTCATAAACGCATTATTTGCTCAAGTTGCACAAGAAAGGTTATAAAAGGACATGGAAAAAGATAGAATAGCGAACAACAGTTTATGATGTTGCGGTCGATAAAACTCAAGTGTGTCATTTCCTGTAGAAGAGGGTTATGACCCTCTGTGTGCTTCTCACGAATATGTGTTTTTTGTTTTTTTTTTGTGCGAAATGAAATACGAGTAATTTTTGTCATCTTCATGCATATTCACAAAAAAATTAAACGCACTTGCGGTTAACAACACGGTTAACAACGGTTGAAAAACAAAAAAACAAATTTTAAACGCTTGGACTTCAAATGTATACCGTTTTGTCCGAAATTCATTTGGTACTCAGACCTGCCAACCTTCAGAAGGTAAAAATCCTGTAACTTTCTTATGAAAACCCTGCATTTTACTTAAAAATCCTGCAAACGTACTTTTGCATACCAAATTTTTTCATTGTCATAATGAGAACCAACATAAGTAATACACATACGGTGACCGACTATTCTACAGAAATGTCAATGAAATTTTTAACCCTACAATGCAGGATTTTTTATTTTGAGCTGAAAATTTTTTCCATAATTAATTAGGCCTATAGAAAGCCGGAAAAAATATTTTAAAAAATATATTTCGAATTTTACTCCTTATTCAGGGTCTGAAAGAGGACGTACAGAGGACGTAAGCTCGCATATAAAATAAATGTATTGAAGCATTATTACTTTCCAAATATACACATAACTACCTTCTTTGTGATTGAAACTATAGAAAGAAAAGGAAATTCGGTTGCACACTTCAACGTAAAAAAAAAAAAATGCAAATAAGTCATTTCGAACCCACAATGTATAATTTTCTTTTTTGACAAGTTACAGAAGTTTTTTACATTTACATTTAATTTAAAAATTAAAATTTACATTTCTTTTTTTAATTGTGGAGTTTTACTGCCGTTCATGAATGGCTTCCGAAAGAAAATGAGAATAATAAATGTTTCAAACATGAAGTTGCCAATTGGCAACGGAAAAAGAAACATCGTTAAAGTAGCTGTTGCCAATTGGCAATAGTATGCACTGTAGGGTTAAAACAATCTTCCTTGAATTTCTTATATTTACTGGTCACTTTCGATATGTTGAACGTTATGTATTTTCGTGAAATCTCCTCCTAGTTAACCGAGATTTACAGAAGCTCTCAATTTCCCTCCTATCCGAAGTTTTCATCAATAAATTAGGAATTTCGCAAATTATTTATTCATACATTATTTTACACACACACACACACATATGAGGTTATTTATATTTATTATATAAATACATTCATGTACATATAAAGGGTGATTCAAAACTCAACGTACAAACTTTCAGGGGAGGTTTAAAACACAAAAACAAAACAGAATCACATAGGAATGTATGACCGGAAACCCCAACCTGATCAACTGAAGGATAAACGGAAATGCAGAAATGACAAGCCAATAATGGGTGGGAAAAACTCTTTATTTAGCTATACTTTACACGAGGACAGTACAAGTACACGTTAAATTTCACAACAAGTGCTCAAAGTTCTTACCATCCACAGTTATGAAGCAATGAAACTTTTAAAGAGTGTTTACGCCCATTATTGGCTTGTCATTTCTGCTTCTCGGTTCATCTTTCAGTTGATCAGGTTGGGGTTTCCGGTCATACAGTCCTATATAATTCTGTTTTTTGGTTTTTTTTCTACCTACCCTAAAAGTTTGTACGTTGAGTTTTGAATCACCCTGTATGTATATAATTTATTATTCGGGAACGTCTTGTATGGCCGTACTTTCCTTCATATTGACTCTGATTTTCCGTCATTTTCGCTATGGAATATGGCCGGCATATAGAATTAATTACCTTGTTTAGCTGTCTTACAGTAGAACACGTGGCCGTTGTGGTGCTCGAGTGGTCATAGTGACGGACTCGCATCGCGGGGATCCGGGTTCAAACCCCACCTTCGCCGCAGTGGTGATCGGCTGAAGTTGATTTTCTGCGGTTTTTCCAACTTCGAGACGCAAATGAGAGCCGATCTCCCCGTTAAAAAGTCTTGCCGCAAAGAGCAACAGGCCCACAACGTTATAATTATTCATTCATTACACTTCACGCTCTATGAGTTGAGAAAAAAATCAGTTTAAAAAATTGATTGCAGATGGCAGCACTACGCATAACAAGCATTACGCGGAAACAAACTTCACGTGAGGTTTCACTATACATACACCCACACTCCAACATCTACTAATTCGTTAGAGGTTCCGCAGAGGAATATGGACGAGGTGCATGTCTGGTTTAGTAGTGATAAATCACGATCTCCCCGTTAAAAAGTCTCACCACAGAGAACAACGGGCCTACAACGTTGCAATTATTCATCCATTTACACTTTACCCACTATGAATTGAGAAAAAACTCATAATTTAAAAAAATTGATTGCAGATGGCAGCACTACAAATAGCAAGCATTACACAGAAACAAACTTTACGGAAGGTTCACTATATATACACACACATTCCAGCATGCACCAATTCGTTAGAAGTTCCGCAGAGGAATATGGAGCACGTGTGTCTGATTTAGTAGTAGTAGTAAAACAAGTGCAAAAAATATTTCAACGTGAACGGGCAGCCTTACGCGCAGCCAGAAATTTGTTTGCGTTCATAGATTCGGGCGCTTTTAATCATCCTTCATAGATTCATAGACGGCAATGCGCCGAGAATTCAGGTGATACGATGTCATAAGAATTTTTTTTCAGTAAATGGGGATAAATCGCATTCTAGATAAAAGAAACAGTGGCAGCAAAAAAAGAAGCAAACTCAATGTTCTTTTCCTCTTTTTTTTTTTTTTTTTTTTCGTTTTTATTCCTTTCATGTCGATTGCAATAATTGAAACTCGGCAATATGCATTTACAATCGAGAAGTAAACGTTGCGAAATGCGGATTGCCAGGCTAAATCCAGAAAGTTGGCAATTCTGGATACTAATTACAGCTCCTCAAAAAGACGGTGAAATTAATTATTTTGTTCAGTTTATGACAGACATCATCAACCCCTTGCCGTGAGCACCATGGTGCCCCATGAAGTACCTAGTGTGCTCGATGCTTGTGTCTGATTTCGTGCTCACGAGCACTTGATCAACGTTCCAAGTAAACATCTTGTACAATTTGCATTCAAGGATTCCGATCATCCTGATGCCATACATTCATGTGTCGAACTTGCCGTAAGGGTGCTCTTCTTTTGATGGTTGGTAACAGGCAGTGCTCGTGACTTGGAAAAGGTTGAAGCACTCTGACTTATGGTAAGCACACACTGTACATAAAATTAATGTAAGGGTTTTTCTCGATAATTATGTTAAGAATCGATCCGATTTCTCAACGATGAATGGAAACACGTACGATCATAACCTTGACAAATTTCAGAATATGCAGGCTCTTTGTGTTCACTATCTGTCATCCTTATACCAGACACATTAGAATGGAACATCTAATTAAACCACTGGAAGAGAGATTCGGACATCCATAAACAAGTGGTTCTAAAACTTTTACCACCCGCGGCTCCCTTTGACATAGTCCCCGTTTATCAGCGACTCCCCAAAACATATTATGAAGAAAAACCAACCAAAGCACTGAATAGACACGGGTTAAATTCACATTTGAGAACTCTCTCTACAACTGCTTTTATATCTATACATATATACATATGTATGTATAAGCAGTTGTGTAGTAACCGTACATGATACTCTTAAACATTCCTCTGGGGAAATACTATCGAATCAGTTACATGCAGGAACGTGTTGTGTGCATATGCGTCACCCTAACGTATTTATGTTGTTAGTTATGCTTTTTTTTTCGTGTTATACTATTGCTGCCATCTTTATTTCATATATTTTGACGTGATATGGCAAACACTTGAATGTTCATGTTATACGAGTATACATTATATACACTATTGTATACATTATATATACATTTTTCAAATGGAAGACCATATGGCTGCTACATGGTTCTAAGTTACTGAAACTTGGCGGATTACAATGTTTTTCAATTCGTCTACAAACATATGCAATTGCAAAATATAGTGTTGTTTCGACAAATAAATCTCTGATACAGTTAAGCTGGGTTTTCCTAGGAGCAGCATTTGAAGCGTGGAAACGCTGATTGGTAAAAAAAACCAGAATTTCAGGTTTTTAACCAATCGGTATTTTCACACTGCCGAAATTCTACTCTTAGGAAAACCCGGCTTTTACAAAATAGAATTGTTTATTTTTATTGCAAATGAAAAAGGTTGTTATCATAAGTTACTACTACCTTTATAACCCCGGATAACTGCGTAATTTGGTCAGCTACACGTTTTCTGTAAAACCGTACAAAAATATCCCGATTTAAGTGAACTCGTTAGTACTGAGCCATTAGTCCAGACCTCAGACACGGACTATTTTTCGGATATTACGCAGACGTCGGAATTGAATCCACAGTTTAATAAAAATTATTATCTTTTACTATGATTACCATAGTATATAACAGATTAATTTATTTTAAATATAATAAGTAATATGATTATTTTCTATACATATCATCATATTGATGCTCCAAAGGCGTTTAGTAATTACGCCTAAGTAATTAAGTGAAACAAAAAAAAACAAAAAGTGTATATATACTGTATATGGTTATTACCTATCTTCATAGATGGCGCTAAACTGAGATACATCAATGACCAGGATACATCATTTATTACAATTTTCATTAAAAAAAAATGAAAAATTCAATATTTCTTTGTTTTTATTTGTAGATTTTTAAATAACATAAAATATATATATTTTTAGTTCCAAATTGTGTTTTTCTCCCTCTTTGTTTTCCTCTTTTTTTTTCCCCTTCATAACACGTAAATTCTACAGGGTGATCAGCGAATAAGCACTTATTTCAAAATTAATTATCTCTACAACAAAGATCAATAGAATTATGCGGTAAACGGTACGTTTATTAGCAAAACTGTAAGAATGTTGTACAGAAATTTCGAAAATTTAGTTTTTTTTTTAATTTTTTTAAATTTAAAAAACAAAACAAAACTGGAGATTTTGGGATTCCGAAAATCCTCATTTGTGTGAAGAGAAACCACTGCCTTCGCCTAAAGTTACTGCATGGGCTGCGGTATGCGCCAGAGGCATTATCGGCCCCTTCTTCGTGACGATTACTTCAAAACGATTACTACTGAACGTTACGTTACAATTTTGGAACAATTTGTCAGCACACATGGCGCATACCGCAGCCCATGCAGTAACTTTAGGCGAATGCAGTGGTTTCTCTTCACACAAATAAGGATTTTCGGAACCCCAAAATCTCCAGTTTTGTTCTTTTTTTTTTTAATTTTAAAAAATTTTAAAAAAAACTAAATTTTCGAAATTTCTGTACAACATTCTTACAGTTTTGCTAATAAACGTACCGTTTACCGCATAATTCTATTGATCTTTGCTGTAGAGATATTTCATTTTGAAATAAGGGCTTATTCGCTGATCACCCTGTATATAGTTATGATGTTGCAACATACACAAAAATTATTAAAAATAAAGTATTAATGATGATATTTTTTTTAGCATTTTTATGCCAGTAAGAATATAATTATCCTAGAGAAAGCATTTAATGAGAATTCAATGGACCTCACTTTGAAAAAAAAACCAGGATATTAATTTGATAATTATTATAATTACGATGCTATTAACAATGGGCAACTTAATAGAGAGAGAAAAAAATCATAAAAACTTGAATACTACTCAAAAATTAATTGGAATTTCATTTTAAATCACTGTAATTATGCTTTCATTATGCTCCAACAATAATAGCCCTTCCAATATTTCAAACTTAAAACTCTTCAAACAATATAAAAACACAATCAGAGTAAGTAGTACACTACTATAATAACGAATAAAACGACAACAACTCAAAATACAGTCAACGATCAATCAGTTTTTACCTCCTGTGTTGCCCTTTATTTTTTTAATCAATAAATCAACAGAATTGAAACAAAACGAAATTGAAACGCTGATCAGTTTCAAAACTTATAAAAAAAAAAATTAATAAATTTTCGAAACCCTTTCTCTTCAGCAGTGAAGTAACTGGTCGTTGGGCCACGCCCATTGCCCAAGTATCTATCGCACAGAAAAACAATGGGCCCCTCTCTTGGAAAGGTTTCCGGACGAATCAATCATTTCCCGCTCCGAGGCGTAAAACGTAATTAAAAATACCTTTGCGTAATTTCCAAAATACATTTTTAATTAACATCGTTTGATCGAGGCTATAAGGGAGCTCTCATATCAGTCATATACCATTATCACAAGAAGGGAAAAAAATATATATCTTTGATGGGCGGGATACTGTGTAATGTCTGACAAGGCCAGTTGGTGGAGTTCCAAACATCGAGAAAAGGATATTTAAAAAGTAATAATAATAGTAATATCTGATGGTAATCGTATATTAAACTTGTACCACCTAGAACCGTTCCCAAAAGGAAGTGATTAATATCGATTTAAAAAGCTGTTTAAATTTAAATCATTATGTATTTGATATGTGTAAAACCATTGTGTTAAAATTTCAGAAATCAATATCTTGACTGAGAAGGAAACATATATTTTTAATATTGGTGTGTTTATAAACACTGTGTAACTGAAAAAAAAATATTTATTTGAATCATTGATTGTCTTTTTTATTGTGTCGGTATATGCAAATTACTCGCTAGGGCGATTGGACAGGATGGTCATAAAATTACTTTTAACGATATACAAGCGAGGCCGTAGCTAGTGGGGGAGACTTGGGGGTCTGGTCCCGTCCTCGAAATGTGAGAAAATTACCGAAAAAAAGGGAAAAAGCCAAATCTATTGTTCTGTCACTTTGATCTTTCCCCCCCCCCCGAACGAAATTTCTGGCTACAGGCATGTATGCAAGACCTTTGCGGCCGCAAAACTCTACAAAAATTGAATGAAATTTCGCGATATAGGTATTTCAGAGTAAGCACTCGACGATTAAAAAATGAAATCCTTGTCTTGTGGACGAACAAATCCTGCTCTTAGCCACAATGAAAATATTTCGAAAAAATTCGAACGGCAACACCCACTTTTATGCATCGTAAAATGATCAGCGTATCAAAAAACATAAATGACGTTCGACAGTACCAGTAGTACTACAAATGCGTGCGCAGGACGCAGACAAAGAAAGATCTCACTAAGGAGTTTGTGCGTTAGAATATATAAATCGGAGGGAAGTGGGAAAGAACAGCAAAAACTGCATCTTCTGATTTTTATGCGGTTTTTTCCAACCTGTCCTCTGTGATTTTTTAATTCAAATATCTCTGCCAATATTCCAATTAGGAACGCGAAACGGAATTTTTTGTTGGCGTCAAGAAAGACAGAGCAAAAACTTTCTATTGGGTTTTCGAAGACAGAGTGCCCATATAAAAAGTTTTTTTTTATTAAAACTTGCAACATAACCCCTTGCAACATAAATGAATGAATTGCCTATTTGAATTCTACACGTTATTCACATACTTTTTCTAATTGGAAGTATGCCTCTAGGATCAACGGTTCATCAGTAAAATGTGGCAAAGGGAATTAATGTAATCACCCGGTATATTATATAGAATCAAAGAGAAGGAATATGGTCATGGCCAGGCTCCAACATCTTTAATCAGGGGCTACTTAGTCCAGAATTTTTATGATCCGTTCATATTGATTTTCTCGTTAACTGGCAGGCAGTTGAGTGGTTAGGAGAGTTAGCCTCTGACTGTGCATATCTGGGTTCAGGTTTGGATTTATTTGCAAATTTTCTGCACAGATCGTAAGAATATCAGGAATACGTGAGAGTCAGAGACCAGCTTCCTAACTGATTCATCATCGCCGAGCTGAAATCGCCGATGCTATAAATATTAAATTTTGTCAGTAGTTTTACTCCATGACGCAAAGACTAACTAAGAAGGGGTTTTCTTTAATTCAACCCTTACGGGGGTCATTAGGGGTTCAACGGTCATATGGGACAATCATGGCCGAGTCGAAACCGCTGAAGCTATAAATATGAAATTTGGTCCGTATTTTATTTTGTAATGTAGAGACATTTTTTAGGACGGGATTTTTCAAAATTCAACCCCCCAAGTGGGTCATGAGCCGTTCAAATATTATATGGGGGAGGATCACCGCCGAGTAATTCTCAGATTACCAAATCCACGTGAACAAAGCCACGGGTAACAGCTAGTATAAATATATATATATGAGGTTGATCGCATAGCAACCAGGTCTTGTTAGTCTCTTCTTTTTTTTTCAGGTGATGGTCAAGTCGTTAACGGTTATGAGAAAATAGATTGACATCATACTAATATAAACTCTAATGCTAACTAATACTCAAAGAAATAAATAAAAATATTCTCGTCTAACTGGACATTAGTAATGTTAGTAATACACGTCGTATACAATATATATATATATATATATAATTTGGGACATTCTTTTCCCCTTAATCTCTTAACGGTGCGATTCCCACCTGAAATCATGTTTCATGCTGCCTTCCTCCCCCCTACTACACCTAAACTAATAATACTGATGCATTCGGGCAACTCGGATCCCATTCCTTCATTATTTTTTATCGCTTGTACCGGTAGTACAAGACCTAATTACGCTAACTCACACACACAAAGGTTGGTCGGTCGAAAAGAAAGAGAATATACCTCAAAGAAAAGAGGGGAAAAAAAGTACTCTGTGTTACGGTATCGCTTTCATTTAGGGGATAGTAGTAGTAGTACATGTGAGGTTTTTGCGTGGGGTGAGTAACACAACACTCTGCTAAGAGATCGGCTCTGTTGCTTCTTGTGTGGCTCGATCTTTATCCATCTCATCAGAAAGAGAAAGAAATGAGAAAGCAATGCAACGATCGTGTAACACGTGACACGATCACGGCACAGAAAGGTAATAAATACAGAAAAAAAACACACACAAAACACACGGAACACGAAAGACCATTAACGTTGAATCGAAGAAATACAGGCCGCATTCCTGAAAACGATGGCACGTCGCTTCAGCGAGAGGGAACATTATTACGTTAATGCGAGGTTGTCCGAGTAAATACGTACAAGGTTTTGTTATTAATTAAGGCCGGACGTGAAATTCCTGATGACCAGTGATGGTGGGCGCTGGTTAGTCGAGGGGGAAAAAAACAGGTTTTATTCCGAAAGAATAAAATTGCCGATATTCGTATTGAAATCAAAATAAAAAAAAGAAAGTGTTATAACATTATTTGTTTATTTCATTTTCCGATTTCAATTGACTTTCAAAAAAAAAGTTTTTTTCAATATATGTATCAATTATTATTTTTTCTACATTTTCACAAGAATGTATCTTGATTAAATGATACTAGAGTGTATTTCATGAATCTATTTTTCCTCTTGTTGATTCTGAAGTGATTTCTGTTGCTGATAACGGAATAATTTTCATGCAGCGACTTTCGAGAGATTTTGGACAATAACAAATTCACAAGAATAATCTCGGCAATAATGACTTCACAACAATAATCTCTGCACAATAATGACTTCACAACAATAATCTCTGCACAATAATGACTTCACAACAATAATCTCTGCACAATAATGACTTCACAACAATAATCTCTGCACAATAATGACTTCACAACAATAATCTCTGCACAATAATGACTTTAAAACAATGCTCTCAGAAATAACGACTTTAAAACAATGCTCTCAGAAATAACGACTTTAAAACAATGCTCTCAGAAATAACGACTTTAAAACAATGCTCTCAGAAATAACGACTTTAAAACAATGCTCTCAGAAATAACGACTTTAAAACAATGCTCTCAGAAATAATAACTCCAAAATAATTATCTCGGCAATAATAAACTTAAAACAATGCTTTCGGCAAGAATGACGTTGAGAGAAAGATAACGGAAATAGTGACTGCAAAGAAAGCTTTCAACAATAAGCCATTCCTACTACTACTACTAAACCATACATACACTTCGTCCATTGTTTTTTGGAACTCCTAACGAATTCGTACATGTTGGCGTGTACGTGTTGTGAACCTAACATAAAGTTTGTTTCTGTGTAATGCCTGTTATGTGTGGTACTGCCATCGATTATTTTATCTATGAGTGAAGTGCAATGATTGAATAATTGTATCGTTGTAGGTCTGTTGTGGCGAAACTTTTTTACGATCGGCTGTTTCGATCGGCTGTTACTGATCGGCTCGCATTCGCACCTTGAAGTTGTGAACCACAGAAAACCAACTACAGCCGACCACCACAAAGGAAGCTTCCACCAATAATGGCTTTCAAACGATTCTCTCGTTAATAATGACTTTCTAACAATGCTATTAGAAATAATCACTGCTGAAGAAAGCTAGCAACAATAATGACGTTGACAGAAAGTACTAGACAATAATGATTTGAAAGAAAGTACTAGGTAATAATGACTTTCCAATAATGTTTCCTCTAATTGCGACTTTTCAACAATGCTTTTGGCTATAAGTTTTTTCCGAAAATGCTCACGTAAATATAATGTGTTTTCAACAATGCCCTAAACACAATTTTCAACCATGCCTTCAGCAATGACTCATAAAAGCACTCGGCGATGGTTACTTTGGAACGAAGCTCTTTATACCTCTGAAAAATACTCTCGTCTATAATAACTTTTCAAGAAGTCATTTTGACATTGAAGAATTTGAAAGAAAGCATTCTACAATAATAACTTTTTAACAATTCCCTCAGCAATAATGATTCTGAAGGAGGGAAAAAAGCAATAACTTTGAGTCGAATCTTTTCGCAATTACCTGATTCAAAGTCTTTGGTAATAATGAAATTAAAACAAAGCTCTTTGAAGACATTTGAACAATGCTTCTGAACAACAATTCTCTTGCACTCGAAACAATATTAGACACCAACATTTTCCATTCAATTAAAATGTAAATCGAGACTCCAAGTCATATCTAATTCCATCTTCCCTTCTTTCATAAGCTTATTTCGACACACTATTTTCATTCACACAATTCTTTATTTTTTAAATAAAATTCGTAGATTTTATCAAATGGAGAAAAATCAATGAACCAAACAAATTTTGCACTTGGAATTGAAAATATTGGCAAATCGTAAGAATCTAAAAAATTCGGAAGTTTACCGAGTTTGAAACAAAATCCAAGTCTTAAGGCATGTAGAAAAGTAGCAAATACGAAATACTTACAGCAGTATTAACAATAGAAAATAAAATATTTCTATGAATGTAGTTCGTATAAAAGCACTCAAACACTAGAAAATGGTATCCATCATAGTTGAATTCTAAAAGAGTGTCGTGCTAAATACTACTTTGATCCGATTGTTATTGTTAGGAGAACGAAAAGAATCGCCATGACATTTGTTTTCTTCCTATTCAATTCCGCCGCTGCCGTCACCGTGGGTTCGGCCTCTTTCTTATAACGTATAAATTTTAATGCTTCTCAGATGTAAGTTGAGACATTCAGTCAATTCCCCTTCTTCTCAATATTCAACGCGAAACGTCGAGATTAGATTTGTCGTTGTCCTGAATACATAAATTCCAAAGTACATATACTTCTAGTCTTCTCTTCTCTGGCATTACTTCGAGATGAATTCTTAGTGAAAAAAATATATATATACGTAAATCTTTCTCTCCGAAATATCCATCGATGTTCTACAAGCGTATTTATTTATTTATTATGGTAATAACAGTAAAAATTCCAAGCGGTACGAAATAAATGTACGCTGTTCAGTTCTTTTTGCTGTTTATATTAGCGAGATGATTCAGATGCGAATAAGCACCTTATTTTAATGTGCACTTCGGAATCGCTTCAATTCATTCCGCTGGAACGGGCAACATTGATACATTCAAGAACAAAAGCTGAAAACTGTCATTTGTGACGTTCTCTTTTAATCGCATGTTCGTTTCCAGTGAAATTCAATTGCCTACCATCATCATCAGGCGTGACATTTTGAAGGGAAATCAGTGTATTACTCATATTCGTGGCTTACGCAAGATCGACCTTTGGATACAAGGAATTACTTCAAGGCAAAGTGTCACCTACCTTCTAAAAGCACGTAAATTAACAGAGATTGATCAAATAGCATATAAAAGTTTTTTTCTTTTATATACTATTTAAAATGTATTTTCTTATGTTATTTGAATAAAAAAAATGTATAATTTTTTGTTTGTTTGAGACATCTATGCCATCTCCAATCCCTGCGTACGCCCCTGAATTAGGTTGCGTTAAGATCTGTTAAGGTTGCAGTGAACTTATTAAAATGACAAAACTACTATATATCGAAAACAGTAATTCGTTACGTCCTTTTTGTAGGTACCGCGTGGAATACTCCTAGAACGGGCAGGAGTGTCACACTAGAGTTCTTATCTCATTCCAAGGTACCCATCAATTATTTATTGGTACCTATTGATATAGCAGGGTATATCAAATATGTTTGCTTTAGTGGTTTGTTTTTAGGTAAGAAAGTTAATTTCCAAGTTAAAATAATTTTAAAACCGGTATTGTTTGCGTATTATGAATGGCGGTACGAGCGCTCAGTGTAGGCTCAGCTGATAGCCTCTTCATTATATCTGTAACCAGTCGAAAACATTATTGCGCTAAGCAAATATCTTTATTGGGTATAATAGAAAATACTTTAAATTTTCTGTCGGGCTTTTTTTGTTATAAATAAAGATAAATGAAAGATAAAGGTAAGATAAGAAAAAAGAGAGAGAGAGAGAGATTAAAGATAATATTACAAATAAACCGTTATCGTTGGTCTTTGAATGATGTGCTGAGCTTATAGCCCTTATCTTCTCCATCACTGATGATTGTTTGTAAGCAACCATCTAACCATCGACTCATCAATATCTCTATGAATAGAAACACTAAGATGAAGAAGGCGAGAGCTCAATGCTAGCTACTTCCCACCAAATAGCAACGGCAACTGCACTTCCTTGAAAAAGATTTAGTTAAGAAGATACCATGATTTTTTTGAAGGTTAAAACCACCAACAGGAATTATATAAGAGAACATCAGTGTATTAACAGGTGTTGGAAAGAACATTCTATCTACATGAAATCAAATTCTAATTTCAATTAGTTTTGCATAGAACATAGTTTCCAAAATTTTTTGTTTCATCGCCCCTTTCTACAAAACTTTTAGTTCTCATCGCCCCCCCCCCCCGCCAACTCAAGAAAGCAAACCACTAGGATCCTATACTAAACTCAATAGCTTCTCCTACCCCCTGGACCATTCCATCGCCCCCCAGAGGGCACCGCAATCACAATATTGCCCACTTAGGAAATACTGATCTAGAAAATCTCTTTCCCTTCTATTTTTTAATCTCATTATCAATTATTAGACATTATCAATTACCCTTGGGATAGTGAAAGGTTTTCCAAAAGAAAAACATATCTTAATGAGGAATTCATTTCCATCTCCCGCAAAATAAATAAAAATATTTCAAATCTAAAAAGCACTTTAAGTCTTAGCTGAGCTATCCATGTATGTACTCCGTAGACAAAATTAAAGCACACAACACTGATAATACAATGGTGTAAGAAATTAAGAGAATTTGCAGACCTGGTCGATTATCTCTGGAACTACTGTACCGATTTTAATGAAATTTGATATGTAGATACATCGATACAATACAAAACAAATAACCATTCAATAATTCTAATACATACGCATGATCGTGATCGTGCGTAACACTTGTTGGAGTCGGAAGGTATGAAACAGCGGTTGCAGAATAAACAAAAAAATGGGTTAATAGATGGGTTAATAGGGGGTATGGTCCCCTCTTACAGATATACAGGTCTCGCAGCGTGATTTCATACTTTAAATAAGGCAGTTTATCATTTCCTGTGGAAATTGGTCCCACTCGTTCAGCAACGCTGTTTTCATTCCCTGGATGGTTCCCGGAGGGAGGTTGCGAGTTGCAATTGCCCTCCCCAGAGCGTCCCAGACATGCTCTATAGGGTTAAGGTCTGGAGATCTGGCTGGCCAATCCATCCGGCGAATATCCTCACTCTCTAGAAAATCGTCGAGCAGAAGAGCTCTATGTGGCCTCGCGTTATCGTCCATTAAAATGAACTCAGGGCCAACTGCACCCCTGAAAAGGCGAACATATGGCTCCAAGACCTCATCCCTATACCTCATACCAGTCACAGTGCCTCTTTCAAAGACATGGAGAGGTGTGCGGCCATCCAACATGATGCCTGCCCAGACCATTAAACCTCCTCCGCCATAATGGTCGATTTCGCGGGCATTGGAGGGTAGGTAGCGGGTCCCTGGTTCTCTCCATATCAACGTACGGCGAGAATCGGGGCTTAGGCTGAACCGGGACTCATCAGTGAAGAGAACGGTCGCCCATTGATCCATACTCCAATCTCTATGCTCTCTGCACCATAATAAACGGATTCTCCTGTTCGTAGAAGTGAGCGGGACGCAAACAGCAGGTCTTCTTGCAAACAACCCTCTCTCATGAAGTCTTTTGGAAACAGTCACCCTTGATACACGGGTTCCCGTGACTGCATACAAGTCACGAGAGAGCTGAGAAGCTGTAGCACTCCTGTTACGCCTCGCTATAATCGACAAATGGCGATCTTCTCTGGCCGTCGTAGCTCTTGGACGACCTTGCCCAGGCTTTCTCTCGATGGATCCGGTATCCTGAAACTGTTTCCATAAGTTACACACGACGCTGGGCGTTAAATTGAACTCTCTACAAATCTGGACTTGAGATTCGCCACCTCATTCCATCACCTAAACGTTGGTGGTTACTCATTTTTACTGTTACAATTTGAAATTAACCGATTGCTGCAAAATAACACCAAGAAATTCGCCGAGGTGTGCTAGCGAACGAAATGCGTCTTAAATAACGCGCGCTTATGAAGCCTGTTTCTCTACTGACTCCGCCTACACACACGTGTATGCTTACGTATTTGACGCACAAGATTTACATTTTTGTCTAGAAGCAGTGGTTTTACATCCAGTTCAGTTCTTTTCATGAAATTCGATAAAATATGCAAATTCTCTTAATTTCAAATCACCAGTGTAATTGGAAACTACGGGTGTTCGGTAGAGGGCACACTCTAAAATTGAATACGCATGTCCAAAAACGGTAAGGGAGAAAAAACTGGACTTTTTTTTGCATTTTTATTGTTTTTGTATCCTTGTACTTATTTGTATTTTTGTATTTATTTATTTTTTCTTTTGTAAATCGTTTCATTTTTGTTCTATAATATTTTGTATATACGAAATTCTATGCATGTAATACGATTGTGTTTAATAAAGTTTTCTACGACACGGTCCCTCTCTTTCAGGGGCAATGGCTAAAATTGGCTAAAGCCAACAGAGAGAGCCAGTTTGTAAAATTTTAATTACCAGGTGTGACGAAATCATGTTATGTATTTTCAACGATAGATGGGGCAAAACAGGCGTTGTAGCTTTCATCAATTGACAGACACATGTTTCCACCACATAGTCGTCACAGACACGCACAAGCACTCATGTCTATCCAAATATCGGTTTTTTTTTTAAATTCCGAAAAATGCAAACCTTAATATCCTCATAGAGAAATTTAGAGATACAGCGCCATCTATTGGTGAACTTTTAAATAAAACAATGAAGGATCGTGATAAGAAAACGAAAACTTGACACACACACATACACACAAATGAGTTACAAAAATAAATTTTACATCATTTTTACCACATTTAAAACATTCAGTTTTAAAGTGTTTGTGCCCATATGGCCCTAATCTTAACCCAGATCGGTAACGATCAATCGACCAAAACATTTCAAAAAACCAGCTATTAGGCTCTCTCATCATAATACCTAGTTACAGAGATGGCACCCATACTATCATACAAACCAGCGTTGAAATCCCCACATCGAATAATAGCCTACCAACATCTGAGTGGAGAGCGGTGGGTGAAGTAAACATTTAGGGGTATTGCGAACTCCGGTAACACCCCGCTTCACATCTCCAAGAGGAGATTTCAACATCAGAGGAAGGAGCGTCAAAAGAGTTCTAGAACTGTTAGTGCTTAGCTAAACCTTTATGTAAAGAAATTTCTATTTATGTATTAAATTTGAGGGCTCTTTTATATATACCTCCGTGTCACCAAATACCACTACTACTTAACCGTACATGCACCTCGTACACATTCCTTAAAGGAATTTCTAACGAATCTGTAGAAATAATTTGTGATCTGTAAAGAAATAAATATATAGGAGAAATAATTCTTGCAGGAAGTGCTGACGGCTAGAAGACACAAATAAAATCTAATATGGAGACGGAAAAATATTTAATTAATCTTAAATTATATAAGCAGGCATATCAGTTGGCCGAAATGTTTCGTGGACCATCAAGAAATGGGCACCGTTGAGCAGACCAGTGGTTGATGAACAGTTCAAACTGAAGTTGAACCTCAATTATCCGGGCTAATGGTGGCGAAAAGGAACACGAATCACTGAAAAACACGTTTAAATCACCGGAAGTGAAAAAAATAATTTAAAATCAAACAAAATTGCAAAGAAAAAGGTTTTATGCATTTTACCCATTTATAATGACTACCCGGGTGAACATTTTATCCGTGCGAAAGAAAACTAAAAGCAAAAATAACACTTATTTGCACAGTTACGTACCTACACTACTATTATAACTAAGCTTTACTAATGGCAGAATTTGTTCTTCCTTGTTTTTCAGCCAGAAAAAAACTATAAATTTCGACAACTACTCCTTATACATGAGAAGCTTTTCCGATCAACGCCTGTACTGGCTGTAAATCTTCAAATGCCGATTGCCCCAGGGCAATGTCCGTTTCCCGTGTGTACATATGAAGGCTGCCGTTTCAACGTGTTCACATGGGACCTCTAAGAATGGGAAGGGGATTTATGTAAAAGAATGAAGAAATCCAGTTCTATACGAAATAGAAAACTTTATTTTCATCACCAACCTTCACAAAATCTTACATTACCATTGGCGTATGCAAAGGGGGGTTTTGGGATTCTAACCCCCCCCCCCCCTGAGCCAAGATTATAGTGTTATTTTGTAGGAAAAAGCGTAAACCCCCCAGAAGGAAAAAAATCTGAAACCCTCCCCCTCGAGAAAATTCTGCGTACGCCTATGTACATTACCAATGAAAAAATTATAATAATAAAAAACACCACCAACAACACGGATAGGAAAAAGCTTAACACGAAATTAAAATTTCCATACCCGGTTAATCCGCGCCCGAATAATCGAGGTTCTACTGCACACATGCGCGTACAATTTAGAAACTATACCTCTATCTGGGAAAATATTCTTTTTTCGCACCCAGGTGTAATGTCCACTGCAAAGAAATGCAACAAAAACGAAGAAAAAAGGAATAAGGGATGGTCTTGTTTCTCTTCCCTGTATATATATGTATGCTATATTTTTCCTCTCTTTTTTTTATACAAATCGAAAGCAATGGACAAGGGGATGGTAGAAGCGATTCCCGATTTGGCGGCAATCCAAGAAGCAGGAAAAATAATAATAATAACCCTAAAAAAAAACTGAAAAGGTATAACGTTGAAAAGGATATTCCATTCGCACACGATGCCCTAAGGACGTCATCGGGTGCCGGAGAGTGCTTTGAATAGTATAGAGAAGAGAGAGAGATAGGGAAAAAAATGATTCAAACAACGGAAATCTGGTAGTCATTTTATTCGCACTCGAAAAAACAAACGATTCTCTCACTCCCTTCTGTGTCTCAAAACGGAAATATATCTACCAGTAGCATTCGAAGCAATTCATTGCCTAGGCTTCGGCATTTTCAACATATTTTATATTCATGTGTATATGTACTTTTTTTTTATCTTTGTTTTATTTTTCCCGCCCCGGGTTCGTCTACCATTGCGGTAAAAAGGTATGGAACCATATGCTTCGCATTGCCGCCGTAACATCGATCGTTCTCAACGTATGTACTTTTCCTTTGGATTTTCTGCATTGAATTTACACATATGGAATTTTTAAAAAAGTGGTTCTCAATCTGGCCCATCCCCCCTGCTTGAAGTGCGGGGAGGGGGGGGGGCACAGAGAGCTGTGAATAAATTCTGTGGTATTTGGTCAGAACATGATAACTCCAAAATCACAGTTTTGAGGTACAAGCATTTTCATTGTCATTAAAAAATCAGGAACGAAGCATATACACAAATACAAATGAAAATATCATACATCAGCATGTTGTTTAGCAGTGCGCGCGTATTTGTTCATTTATCTCACGTCTAATTAGTTATAATTAGCAACACTTACTTTTAGATCAAAAATCCATTTTTTGGAAATATCATGTTCAGACAAAACGCGACAGAATTAAGCATTCAAGTGAAATATGTTGGGAAAAAGTGTGACTACATTCACAATACAATTACAGATTCGAAGTTAATGATGCCCCGTCGTGCCAGAATGCCGGCACAGAGATGGATGAGGAGCGGGTTTTTTTTTAACTTTTTTTTTGTGATTACAGGGCCGCGTAAGACCCTCAAAACAGAACCAAGTAGGAAGTGTAATGAATTCAGCCTTTGTGTTTCACTGACCGCTTGTTTAACATTACAGAGACTCCACTGCAATTGTCATTTTCCCCCCAAAATTGAATCAATATTTTCCAACTCGCCAGATGAACATTTTTATAACTGATCAACAAGTTGCCCAAAGTTAACCCAAACAAGTTGCAAAGCACAGTTCCTTATATCTTCACAATTTATTTTGGCCAAAATGAATTAACTCTAACAGCTATTCAAAAGAAAAAAACTACAAAATGGAACCTCTCATCAAGGCTGGAACTAGAGAGGGGTAGGAGGGGGGGGGGGACAACTGCTGAGGGCGGCAAAATTTACGGAGGTGGCAGTTTTAGGTAAGAAAAGGGAACACCATTATAGAATTATGGAATTTTAAAGTTGTGGGATGGAAAAATAATGTTGGCACCGCGGGCGGCAAAAATCCTAGTTACGGCCCTGCCTCTCATAATGGAGAGGATGATGTCACTCTCCACTATCCATACATATGTTTTGACATCCTCCTCGGATAAGTCGCCATCTGGTGGCATTGTCAGCAATTGTGAACTTTGACCTGAGTTAGGCCCGACCGTCCATATACGGTCCCGTTCAATGCACACGAGCTCCAAGAAAAGATTGAGAAACTCGTTGCCTCTGTAGTCAAGTGGACTAGTGCGTTCGCCCGGAAAGAGAAAGAACGTGGGTTCGATTCCCCGCAAGAGGGCAGTTGAATTTCCTCTCTTTCCAAAATATATCTTCGCATATATTTTGTTAAAAACCAGCTGTTAAAAACCTTTGTTTGGATAGCGGAGAGTGACATCATCCTCGGATAATTGGATAAGTGACAAGTGTCTCACTCTTGGATGAGAGTGAGATCCCTGAGTAAATAGGGGGATCCATGAAAAAATATGGACTGGAGGGGGACTATATATATAAGAAACACTTCTCATAAATACAAACTTTTTGAGGCTACGTGCGGTTTAAACATCATTGTTACCGAGTTATTTTATTACAACGAAAAAATCAAGTATCGCAACAAAAACAAATGTGGATTAGTAAAAATCGCTATTAAATTGTTTTCTGTTATTAGTAATTGTGGGAACATTTTGTTGATAACTATCGCAACAGACAGAGGAAAATACTGATAATCAGAAATCACTGTAGAACTGCTTTCAATAAATCATTGTTGCCGAGATATTGTTAAAAAATATTAAATGGCTTTTGCTAGGCCATTGTAATCGAGAGATTGTTGAAGACTGTCACAGCATATGCAGATGAAGAAAAATAATTTTAACTGTTTATATACTGTACAATAATCATTGCTGCCAGGACATTGTTTGAAATGATCATATTGCCGAGATTACTGCAACACAAACAAATACGGTTTAACTTTTTTCAATAAAGGGATTGTTGTCCAGACATTATTGAAACTTACCACAGCGGAAACAAATACTGTTTAACTGTTTGCCATCATTTCTGAGACCTTGTTGGAAATTATCACTACGGATTACAGTTAAATTTTTTACAAATCATTGTTGCCGAGACACAGTTAAGAATTATCACAACGGAAACAAAGGCGGTTGTACTATTTGTGACAAGTCATTGTTGCCGAGACACAGTTAAAAATTATCACAACGGAAACAAAGACGGTTGTACTATTTATGACAAGTCATTGTTGCCGAGACATCGTTGAAAATCATCAGAACGGAAGCAAATACGGTTGAACCGTTTCAATGAGTCATTTTTGTGTGTGAAACTTTACTGGAAATCATCACTACGGAAGCAAATACTGTTGAACTTTATACGACAAGTTATACTTACCGAAACACTGTTAAAAATGATCAAAACGGTAGCAAATACAGTTGAATGATTTTACTATTTTCAACGAGTCAGTATTGCTCAGAATTGTAAGTATTGCCATGTTGGAAATAATCACTACGGCACCAAATACGGTTGAACTATTTACGACAAGTCATTGTTGCCACCCATTAGAAATTATCACAACATTGCAAAACACTGTTAAAATTATCACAGCTTTTTTTTTTGGGGGGGGGGGGGAGTACTTGTAGGAATTTCAGGAGGTCCTTGAATGTTTGCATCAATCAATGCCGAGACATTGTTGAAATTGTCATTGCGGAGACATTGTTGAAAATCTTCAGAACGAAATCAAATAAGGTTGTACTGCTTTCGATATATCATTGTAGTCGAGACATTGTTGAAAATTATCATAACAGAAGCAAAACTTAAAAAAAAATCTGCTATCAGCTATGTTTAAATAAAAATCATAATATGAAACATTGTTGCACACTGTCTTCCGCTAGATCAGTGGGTTCTTGACACCGGGTCCGCGGACTTTTTGGAGGTACTTGTGGGAATTTCAGGAAGCCCTTGAGGCATGCATCAATCAACTAATCAATCAGCTAATTTTTGTTTCACGTTAATATGCACTGAATATTATTTTGCAAAAGAATCCGTGGCCTTCATTTCATTGTCACAGGGAGGTACGTGGAATACATAAGGTTAAGCACCCCCTACCCTAGATCACGTAAATGATTATAGACATCGTTAGATTCACATTGTTTCAAAATCCGTGTGATACATATAAAAAATTCCTATAATCAATATTCCGTAACACTACTAAAATGAAAAGCTAATTAACTTTTTTTTTAATATATCCATAAGTATATATTTTGGAAAGAGAATATATCTCTCTAATATTTCGGAAATCTATAACTACTTTAAAAGAAAAAAAAATAGAAGTATTATATAGAAAACACATCCAGATCCAGCAGACATAAATTCCACTTCGGTATATTCGTACGTATTTCTCAAAACAAATTCGTATCAAACATTGACATAAAGCGCGTTCTTTTTTTTTCTCCCCTTTTGAATTATTGAATATCTTGAGTATAACTAGATTTATAGTTGTTAGAAATTTTCTTTTAAAAGAAAATCAGATTCTCCCTCTCATATGTATATTAAATTTATATTTATTCATGGAGGACTTTCTTTTTTTTTATTTTATCTTATATGAATTTATAAATAAGAAATTTTTGTGTTCTTCACTAGTGAAAAGTTGGAGTGAACTTACGTATTCCAATGGAAAGTAAGAACAAACAAATTAATAGGTAAATATATATATTTACATACGCGTATGTGAGCCGCAGTATATGAGAAAGAGAGATCCTGTGGGATCTCTAAAGAAAAAAAAAATAACTTATACGCGAAGATAACTTTCTTCGAGAAGAAAAAAATAAAATTCACGGAAAAGTACCAAAAAAAGTGAAGATAAAAAAATTCTCAGAGAATCCTTCAAGAAAATGAAGATCTGCTTTTAGCTAATGCTGAAAGCTTGCCTTTTCTTCTCTCTCTCTTTTTTTTTTTTTCTATTTGGAACCCCCTGGATCTCTTGGGGTCTGAGGAAAAAAAACCTAGGCTTATATTCCAAGGGACTTTTTTTTCCCCCTCTTGAAGGCAAACTGGAATTATCTTGTGAAAATTCCAGATTTTATTTTTTTTTTTTTTACTTCGGAAGAAAATTTCATGATTTTTGCAATTTCCTTGCATCTATTTATCTTGTTTTTGTTTTTTTTTTACTTCTTTCCCTGTTTCAAATTTTTCGTAAACATCCTTCACAAGGAAATTGTGTTTCCTTTAAAAAATATCTGGAATACTTTCTTTCATCAGGTAAGTAAGAACGGATGTATAGTATGCGTATGCGGAGTTATACATAGTGTGCGTTTCCATTTCGCGCAGCGTGAAAGAAAAAAAAATAGTTGTCTGCTTCCGCCTTTTTCAATATATATACGTATATGTATAAAAATGATTAAATCTCTCCAAATTGAAATTTCTTTCCAAAGTACTTACTTGCAGGAAATGAAATTTCATTTCCTGAAACAAATTGATCATATGATGGATTTTTTTTTTTATAAGAATACTACGGATATCCAAAACACAAAATTATATATATAATTAATCTGTCTTATTCATGTTTCAGGAGCTTCATACATCTTCAGGATTTCACTTTCAAGAGTGAGATTGAAATAAGAAACATCTTGCAGCGCCCATGGCTGATTTATTAGAAGTGCACCAAAGTGTCATGATACCAGTTAAGACTACCGTTCTTGATATAAATTTATCAAAAACTTACCTGGCAACTTGGATGGATCTCACAGCACTGTACCCGATTCACTAAAGGTACTCCTTAAAATATCATTGCAAAAAAACACAATAGATGCAGAGCCGTTCTTATGGGGGGGGGGGCGACAGATGCAGTCGCACCGGGCCCTGCATTCACAATGATACAATTTCTTTAGTAAATTCTAAATTTTCATCGATTTTGGAAATCTTCATTTGCATCACATTTCTGGAATTATTTGTTTCATAAATTCTGAATTTTTTTTTCGTTAGCTCTCAGACAATTCTTTTTATTGGACCTATTTAATTGATTTTGGCATTATTTATTTCATCAATTTAAATTTTTTTCCAGTTCGACATTTACATTAACTGTTTTTTGTTATTTCACATTTAATTGTGTCGGTATTTTTTTAATGAAAATTTTATAGCATTCCTTTATATTTTGTAATAATGTATGTATAAATTGGTGGGTGCCCGATTCCCCTCTCGCACAGAATATATAGATTAGGGGCCAAGGGTACCTGAAACTAACACGTTTCTGGCCCAGCTGTTATTTTTGCACCGGGATGGGTGGACCTACTGTATTCCAGTTTTTAGTCCTCAGACTGAAAACTTTGTACACACGTACTAAGTGTATGTGGCACCATTTATAAATCATGGTCATTTACAGTCTAAAACAATGCTTAATAAACTACAGTGAAACGTCGCTACAACGATGCTCGATATAACGATAAATCCCTCTACAACGATATTTTTTCAAGTCCTGTTTGGAAATTTCTGCACTCTAATGTTAAGCTGCTGCCTCTCGATGTAATGATAATCCCTATGCAGCGGTATTTTTTCTTGGTCCATAGAGTATCGTTAAATCGAGATTTAATTGTATTAATAAGCTTTACAAGTATTACTTGAATACAGTGGATTCACCTCATAACATTAAAAAAACCGTCACTTATAAACTTTGTAAGTGGTAAATCGCTTTAAACGAGAAATCTTGGTGAAAATTAGTAAGTGTTGGGAGTCGGTAAAATGTTCTGGGGGAACGTTATAAGCGGGATCTACTGTGCAATGAAACCTTGAAAATAAATGAAAATCCATGTAAAAATAAAAGGCACCTTCTGGATCAGAATGTTTTTTCCCTTCAATAGAGAGGTGTCCCCCCTTATTCAAAGGTAAATAAATTCCTATACAAATTGGCGTGAATCAGGATCTTCATCTCTTTGGCCGGGATTACGCTATAAAAGTTTGATAAAAGATCTTTTGCAAATAAACAACCAATAAGCATATCGGTTGCATTCGCTCGAATGTAACCAATATGCTTATCGGTTGCATTTTTCAAGCTTTATAAAAGAACTTTTCTAAAACTTTTATAGTGTAATACCGGTCTTAAATAGAGGTGTCCTTTATTCGAATCATTTATAACAAATAAATTCGCGAGTAAATGATCGCTAGAGCACTAAATCCACTGGGGTTAAAAGTCTGAGAGCCACTACCTCAAAGAATGGCAGATTCAGACATAATCGCTGCCAAAGTTTTCACTGCAAACACAACGCTCACAAATGGCTAGAAATAATCATTAGTTTCCGTATGTAGTTATAAAATAAGAACGAGAAAAAGATATTGACCCTTCTCGTGTTTCGATTCGAATTAATACACGTATTTGCTTTCCATTGGACTCTACATCGAACACGTGCTCGCCCGCGAGCAATCATCCAGCAAGTATTATTATACACACACACACACGAATATACCATCCACGCCACCTATTAGAGGAGGTAGCCCAAATAAGGGGGTTCGTGGCCTTTTCATAACTGTAATTGAAAAAAGAGAAGAAAATGTGGGATTAAAATAAGCGTCAAGAAGCTTCATCGCGTGGAATGATTAGGTGTTTAGATGAGACGAGATTTTTCTTTTTCAAACTGAGCCAGACAATGAGAGAAACCTTGACCTTACCAACGTCAACAGCAGAGGTGTAAAAAAATCAGAAATAATAAAAAAAAAAACATGCCGTGACCTTGAACCGAACCCTGGTGCAGTCCGTGAGAAAATTACGAGTCCGAACACCAAAAAACCTGATCTTACGCGTTTCTTTTTTCTATATCCCCGTCTCTCTCTATATATATATATTACCCTGGCACCTACAATATTTCGTCGCATTTATATTCCAAGGAAGTAGTATGTACTATTATAAATAAGTGTATACAGGTATGTATGTCCGATGCCGCCGCCTTGCGTATCCATCGTTCGCGTGACGAGGTGATTTTTACGCTAATCAGTCACTTTCGGATAAAAGCGTGTATGCTTGTTGTTGCTGCTGCTGGATGTGAGGAGTAACCTACATGTTACGTGTGCGTAATGAATAATTTGAAAATTGTAGAAACCTCTTTTATATATATACATTTTCTTTCTTTTCTTTTTTCAAGCGTGTGTTTTGGTTCTCGTGAGAAAACTCGATATGTGTGTACTTTCTCACGCTATGATGTGTGTATTGTGATTTAATTGTTATTATGATTACATTCTGCGTGTTGTTGAAGTTCGTGTCGGTATTTGTTGTGTCACAGTGTACACTTTTTCCGTTAGTTGCGGTAATTGTATTATATAACTGGTTGAGAGAAGAAAAGACGGTAAATATGTTGTATCGTGATACAGTCGGCGCTTGGGGGTCGTTATGTCCGAAGTTTGGAGAAAAAGTAGCTTCTTAAGAGAATTCATATTCGAACGGAATAAAAAAAACTATACTGCGGACTACTATCCGCGTTTTGTTATAATGTATGCAGTTGCAGTAATAATGCATCAGGTTAGGAAATAATGGTAAAATTGATTAATTACTTTTATGCATTCCCATCTACCGAAAACGCATCTCTCCAATATCAAGGATCAAGGTCAAACACAATTTGGGACAAACGGATTTTGTACATTTATTTGTAAAAGAAAGGGACAGGGCAGAGATGAGTTCCGCCGTCGTATTGGATTGAAGTGAAGGGTTCCCATAAATTCGTAAATAGTTAAATGGGTAAAAATTGAAGGAATTGGTATATTTGAATGCGGTTTGTAAAAAGTTGTTCTAACGAAATGTGCGTGTGTGTGTGTATAGAAAGAAATGGTTCAAATTTATGTCGATAGAGGGTGCTGCACGAAAGTAAAATCACTGTAAATATTCAAATCGGAGATATAAAATGCAGGGTGTACTGTTAACAGATCATTTCTGAATTTTCGTGTGTTACTGGTATTTACATAAAGTTTTCCTTCTGGTTTTAACATTGGGGAGAATAAGGCACTCTTGTGGAAGTTGTTCGATCTCAGCCACGAATCGCCGACTAAAGCTTTACAAGCGTTTCGGATACGGAAGAGATTGAAGAATGAATCAGGTTCAATCATGATTCGCTTTTGTGCAGTGCCCTCTATCAACTAAAAATTTAGAACAATTTTTATTTCTGATCCCAAAAAATTCCCCTTCGTAAGGAAAAACTTTTTCGCAAACCGCATTCAAATATACAAATTCCTTCAATTTTTATTAATTTTTAAATTATTTACGCATTTACGGGACATCGTATATCTGCGCGCCGTTACATTGGATGAAAAATAACACTGGATGAATAGGAAAATAAATTGGACCGTATCGCAATGGTCATTGTAATGGAACGGTCGCAAAAACGCATGTTTATTATAACGAGCATGAACTGTATGAGAGAATTATGAAAATATTTTTTGTGCTTTCGAAAGATTTGAATGCACCTAAGGGTCAGGTTACCAGAGATGATTAAATGAAGAAAGCATTTAGGGGGCGGATAGCTAGACATTCTGTATACAGTATGCGGTACGCAGGGCGTATAGAAAAAACGTTCGTTTCTAAATTCACAAACAACGCACAAAACTTATTTCGGTTCAAGTATCCAAAACACCCTTCTCCCATGTTCCAGCGTCTATGGATGTAACGTAATGCATGATTAAAATTAAACCAGTAATTTCTTTGTGAGCGATTAACAATAATAATTGACTACGTAGCGTGTACAATACAAAAAAATTATGCTTAGTTCTAAAGCATTCTTTACATGCGCGAACACAAATTTTCAACAATATTGAACAATTTTTCCTCCAGTATTCATTATTCATCTTATTCATGTCTGACAACCCAGATTTCAAACCATT
The DNA here is from genome assembly GCF_987345545.1 of Pholcus phalangioides. Lineage (NCBI taxonomy): Eukaryota > Metazoa > Arthropoda > Arachnida > Araneae > Pholcidae > Pholcus > Pholcus phalangioides. The sequence goes on from NW_028301602.1 coordinate 27,774,498, forward strand.
GTAACATGTAACATACACAAAAAAAAAATGTTAATGATGCCTTGTGCGGGGATGTCGGAATGCCTGCTCATAGATGGATGTATGTTGAGTGGTTTTTTTTAAACTTTGGATTGTAGTGATTGCAGGTCTGCGCACGACTAGAATTGAGCAGAAGAGTCTGGTGTCCTCAAAACAAAACCAAATGGGAGGATCAACGAATTCATCCTTTGTCTTCCTTCGACTGCTTGTTCGAAACCACTGAGACTCTCCCTATAGCGCAACTGATATTCTGCTCCAGAATTTTAACTCAATATTTTCCAGTCCAAAACTTCAACCAAAATTTTCTCTTTTATAATTGATCACAGGCCATGTTAAGGTTTTCAGCACTCCCCAACTCAACTTGCAGAATCTTTCTCTCATATCTTCACAAGTGATTTTGACTAAAAAAATGAACTTGAAAACTTTCGGGAAAAAAAAGTATCATGTTTCCATAATATAAAGTCAAACTCGGTTATAACGACATCGAGGATCCCACAAATTTTCAGCCATTTTTGACCCCTTCAGCAAAACCTTTATAAGTTATTATAATCAATTGCTGTTAATTTCAATGCTATTTGAAGGCTATGAACTCAAAATTTAAGAAATTCATTGCGACCCACCCTCTTAGCCATATATGGTAAACCCCTCGCCCGCGCACCAAATATGACTCTGGGGATTATCTGATGCGGCCTGCCTCCCCGCTCAAACCTAATTTTGCAAAAATGCCAGTGGCACATTTTCAGATCGCTGAAGTGGCCCGAGACAGTTCCAGAACACTTAAGCGATCCTGACACATTTAGATATCCCTTGAGTGATACGTGACATAGTTTTAGAGCACTTAAGTGGCCCCCAGTGCTCTTCTACATCACTCAAGTTACCCACGGCACATTCTCAAATTATTTAAGTGATCCGCGGCATAATTAGAGATCACTTGGGTGATGCGTGGCACAGTTCCAGGGCACTTAAGCGGCCCGGACACATTTTCAGATCACTTGGATCCGCGAAACATTTAGAGATCACTAAAGCAGCTGTAGGGGACTTATCAATATGTAGAATGTTAGTTCAGTGTTGCCCACAAACTATCAAAAGGTTTTCTCGTTTTTGGAGCACCGAATAAGATGCCATTAAGAATATTTCATATTTTCATAAATGGTGGTTGATGACGTAAGCGTTATCCAACCCCATCTCCTCCCTTGTCATTAACAGTCAGCAAATCGGACCCCCCCCCCCCCATCGATTCTGACGTAATACTTAAATGACCCCTCATTACAACCAAGATTGACGTTTCCAAGACCTTTTCTGACCAGAAATATAATCAGAGGGTCAATCAAATATTTTGCATGAAAGTCTTATTTCTTAATGTTTAAGAGGTAACTAACGTGTTCGAGAAAAATACGGGAAATTGGTTCAATTAATACGCGACATCACCGATTATCACCAAACATGTAGCCAAAGGATGGCGAAATTGCCAAATATTGTTCATGAATAGCCCATGGCGAGATATACAGTGCTACAGTAAATCTGCTAAAATGTATTTCACAAGAAAAAAAATGAAACTTGGCAAATAAATGTGAGATGAATATTTATGATCATAGTCATTGTAACATAAATTCTAATTACGAAAATCAACTTCATGCCTGATTTTTGTAAAGATTGAGAATTATAAAGCATGCTTCTTTGAAAAAAGAAAAAAGGGTGGTGGCATTTTTTACACAAAAAATAGTCGGGAAGGGCAATATACGGAAATGTTTCGTATGTGTAAGTGGTCATACTAATGAGCAAGTCAGTAATATAAGTATATTAAGTACACAATTAATATTTTTTTACAACGAATGGAACAACAAACATTCCCTGTATGTGATCAGTTCTATTCTTAAGAATTTCTCTGGAAAATGTCATTGAAAAGGGAACAGAAGTGACGAAAAATTCGTCGTTATATACGAAGTTGTTGCTTCTCATCAACGTTATAAGCAAATTTAATTAACATTATTCTTTATGGAATCCGTCTGCTAGGTATAGCCGAGGTGTCGTTACAACCGAGGTCATTGAAACCGATTTTGACTGTGCGTATATTTCCTTCTGAATGAACAAACGTCCTTTGGCGAATATAAATTTTTCAGTCATTTTTCTCATTTTTTAGAAAGCTTCAACAAAACTCTTCTTTTCAGCTTGACATGCTAAAACTACAACACCTTTTCAACATCCACACTCCTCTTTCAACCCCGAAAAAAAAAAAAAAAAAAACATCGAGTAGTGGCTTTCGTTCCAAGATTGGCCAAGATCGATAAACTTCACCAACTGGACGCCAGGTGGCGTTATACATCGGTAGTGGTTAGAGATACCTCTTTGGCAGACATCGCACACACACACGCTCTTTCTCTCGCTCTTGTGAGGGTATACAACAAGGGTGTGATGCTTCTTCTCTCTTCTTCTTCTTTCGTACTAGAAGGAAGACTGGAATAATAAGATTATGTGTGGTGGTTCCCCCTTTTCCTTGTGAGTTTCCTTCTTTTCCCTCAGTTTAAGGCACAAAGAAAAAAAAATAAGCAGAGAGTTTGGAAAAATCCTTGATGTGGTAGTAGGGAATTCCTTGAAGCGTGCAGGGAATAAGAAATTTTTTTCCCCAACCCTAAAACATTCTGAGGATCCCCCCTCCCCTAACACTAAACCTCTTTCTCCCATGAAATATCAATAAAAAAAATAGAAAAGCTTAATAATGATGATTATATACATAAAAAGACAGAGTCATCCAGTTGAACGACTCATTTCCGTGAGTCCAACTTTTCATTATGTTTTGATCCCTCCCTATTATATCCCCCCTATAATAATGAAAATTACAATGACAGGGTATTTTATTCATTATTCTCTTTAGTTCACGGGTTGTTTAACTTTGATGAGACTAAGTAATATAGTATTAAGCTGTTCAAACAACCCAAAAAAAATTATTACAGCCAATCAATAATTTTTTTTTTTTTTTTGTGTATAAATTCTTACAAAATTAAATTGTTTCCGACAAACTAATAAATCGCGCATGAATATCCATATTTGCTGATGCAACATGGTATCAATGATAATTCTAATTAATAAGAAAGAGTCTTTCTATATTCGTGTATGCAATGCATATGTCATAGGAAAGTTCGGAATTTGGTCATAACTAGAGCCCGGATTATATGCATTTACATATTTTGGCCGTTTCCAGCATTAATTCACATAAATGCATAAAATCAAAAAATTTTCAGTATAATTGCATATTTTTGAAGGTTTATTGAAGCTCAATCACTTCCTTCAAATTTTTAAAATTAATATTCTCCGTAAAATTTTCATAACATCGGGGTTTTTTCCCCCGCAGTTAGCATTTAGTGAATTCGTACCATGTTTGTGTAATTTTTTTTCAAACATAACTGTTTCATTGTAACCCTAATTATAGGGATAACGTCAAAAGTGTTCAGTTCTTTTAGAAATAGAGTTGAAATTCTTTTTTTTTTTTACTGGTATTCGGTCCACCTTTGTTTTCGTCGTGGACCATAGGTTGAGAAACGCTGCCCAGCGGAATGTTCACGAGGTGCGTGTACAGCGTATTAGTAGTGGTTAGTCGTTAGCCGAATAATTGGATGACAAAGTCGTGCCACCAATTAACAAAATTAGTAAAATTATTATTTTTTTGGAAAAAAAAAATATAATAGTAGATGAATAAAATAGCATCTCCTATTATTTTTTTCAAAACATTTTCTTCCTTTTTTTTACAGTTTCTAAGAAATTGAGTGACCCCTTTGCCCCCCGTACATAATGAATTTTATTTTCTTCTGATTTGCTGTAATATACTGTTTTGCAAAAAAAAAAAACGAAGCACCCCCTAAAAAATAATCTGATTATTTTGACATTTCGCATGCACATTCCTTCATGCAAAGTTTAAATTTTCATGACCAATGAATGTTAACTTCAGTCATAGCACAGGTTTCGACTGCGAAACTAGCATTATATAAAACACAGGTAACAATAGCGGGCGGCTTATCTTTTCTCGTCGTCGGCGTTGCAGTTTCCTGGAGACACAACCAATAATGCCGTTACGACGTTTTCGAAGACCTTATATCCAATTGTACGACTTCGAACGTGGTCGCGTAGTCGGGATACGTGAAGCTGGCTGGTCAAACTGAGCGCAATAGGCCGCCGGCTTCACCGTAAGGACAATGTGCAAAGGTACTGGCAGCAATGGTTGCTGCAAGGAACATCATCAGCGGAAAGATCAAGGTGCACGAATGTGAGGCAAGATCGGATGATTGTGCGACAGGCCCGAACTTCCCCAACGGCATCATTGCCCGCTATCCAAAGTGCTCCAACGTTTTCCATACCACCCGTGGTACCTTCCACCATCTCACGGCACTTGTCTGAGACGGGGTTACGCTCACAGCGGCCTTTAAGACGTCTGTCTCTAACCCCCATAACATTGGCAGAGTCGTCTAGAGTGACGTCGTTGCTGATCCTCATGGTTGCTGTTATCACATACTGTTCAGCGATGAATCCCGCTTCAGTCTTGGAGCAGATGACCATCGGACCCGTGTGTGGAGGGGACTGGGCCAGCAGTCCCAATCAGCCTTTGTTTTACAGAGGCATAGAGCTATTACCACTGATATATAGAGCTATTACCTGCTGTCTCTTACGACAGCAGGTCGTCTCTAGCCATCCTGCGTACAACTTTGACAGTTCAACGATATGCTGATTTCATGGCATGTCATCCTGGGCTAATTTTCAACAAGATAATGTAGGCCAAATACGGCATGCGTATCTCTGGACTGCCTCCGTGCTGCTGATACTCTTTCTTGGCCACCGGATCTTTCGCCGATCAAACATATACGGGACATGATAGGCTGCCAGATTCGGGCACCCCAAAATGTCACAGATCTGGAGCAACAACTGATGAATGTCTGGCAGAATGTATTGAAAGTTGAGATTAGGAATCTTTATCATTCCTTACATCGAAGTATACCAGCATGCATCGCCACCGCAGGGTGCGGTTCAACAATTACTGATTTGAAAATTCAATGTGCAATTGCGAACCATTGGTTGGACCTACGGCTTTGGATTTTTAATCATTTCATTATCTGTGTATTAGCTTTACATATATTTAATTTCAATAAAAACAGTCACTTTCTTCAGGGTGCTTCGATGCTTCGTGTTGTCTTTTTTTTTTTTTGCAAAAGAGTGCACTATATTAATGGACTTATGGAGGATGTCTTAAGAATTTTTTTCTAGGTTTTCATAAAATCAATATTATTTCATTTCCGTAGTTATTTAAATGCATCGTCTACCACCATGACGAACATCCAATAATTTAAATTATAGCGAAATCAATATTCCAAGCAGTCAGACTACTGTCGAACTTCTCGGCGATTTTCCGATAGAAAATTAAAGACTTTTGAAAATATATTAAATGATTTGAATTTTGAAAATATATTAAATGATTTGAATTTTGAAAATATATTAAATGATTTGAATTTTGAAAATATAATATAATAGCACCTGAAAGTTATTCTCTGCGTTACAGTTTGATTTCAAAACCTATTGTTTTGGATATTTTGTCTGACAATATCACACAAAGTTCAAAGCTTTACGGGAAATTTCCTTATAGAACGGAAACGCGCCGATTAAAGTGAACGTAAATCTGATTTTGAGGACGGAAGCCGGGTTGTGAGAAAGCATGGGAACTTTTCACTTCGCTTTTGCATTAAATTCTGCTCTAGACTTTACATCCTGTATATTTGTATAATGTGATAAGTCATATCCTTATACACATTTAATCTTTTGAACCGTTGTTGATAGGAACATACTTTCAATTAGAAAAAGTATTCAAATAACGCGTTTTCATTTTAGATATGTCGTTTTCATCTACTATAGATGACGTATATGCACCAAAATTTAATTTTCTAGACGGTTCCCCTGTCCTCTAACAGTTATGAGGCTTCTGTCCAACAAACAAAATCCTTGTTATAAGTCCAATATTAGCTGGGATATTTCACTTCCAAAATCACTGAAAATGAGATGAAAGAATAGCATATATCAAGGCAAAACCTCGAGAGAAAAAATCAAAAATTTGTTTGCTGTTGAATCTTATTAGAACTTTTATAAATTCTAAGATGTTTTATATACTTCCATAGAAGTCGAATATCTATCAACAATATCTCAGTGAATACTGCTGTTAGAAACGTGAATTTATTTTTGATGGGCAAAGGAAAGACTGGGAAACAATGTTTACTTGGAAATTAAAAAACAAGAGGCCGATTAGAAAACTACATTTTCTAACAACAATTTTTTGCTAATTTTTATCGTTGCTATTGTTGCAGTTATTCAAGCCACCAGTACTTTTGAAAGTAATGTGGTTTAATAATTTTAACACTTTAGTTTTTTTGCAATACACATGTAATCGTACAATGCACAAACCAACCGACGGTATGTTATCCTAACTATCCGAAATACCCCGAGCTCCTAAGGTTCTCTCTATAGATCCACTTGGCAGGTTAATATATAAGCATAGACAGATTAATATATTGATAAGCATTTATGCAGAAGTCTCCGAATAAGCGTAAAATGCATTGTATGCATTTCAAAGGTGCTAAAGCATACATGCCAGAAGTCATTTTTGAAGCTACGAAATCGTTGTTATCGAATAATTCTTTGATAATTTCAAACATTTGTCAATTCATGGTAAACTTTCGAGCTGTAAACGATTTTATATAACGATGTTATATGTATATACCTGGTCCTGTTTGGACCAAAAATGATAAATTTGTCGAAAATCTTTCAAAAATTGTAGATGAGAATATGCAAGGAAAGCGAACGGAATCTATTTCATGTACTGTACACGGATGAGAAAAAAAAAACCGTGTCTTCTACTGTTGCAATCATTTTCGCATTTTCCGTGATACATTGCTTACAAATGAAATTGATGTGGTCCCAAAACCTTTGCATGAAATATAAATCTTTACGAAGAGGGTCTTAACTGAAATAGACCGTTGTAATAGGTACCACTCCAGCAAAAGAAAGATCCACATCGGACTTATAATGCATACCACGAACACATCAATATTAATGGAGTCTTATTAAGGAAACTTAATGCGAAATTAAGAAACGCTTCGAAGATAATCTCATCACTGAAGGGAAAAACATTTTTTAATTCTGTGTGTCTCGATACCACACACACACTTTTCATTATACATACATATAAACTTCGCCATCACTCTCCGGAGAAAGGCGGAAATTCTCTCAGAAGGAGAAGAAAGAATCATTCCTCTGCTGGTGGATTGTCTTATCTCTCTACCATGCCAGTGTTGTTCTTTGTAGTAACTGCTTCCGACTCGCTGCTCCTGTTTCCATCCCACTCACGGCTCCTCCGCCCTGTCCGAGAAGAGCCTGTTCAACCTACTATCGTTTAATATGCAAAGTTAATCGTCTATGCCTGTACAATTTCTTCTTCACTTCTTCTTCTACTATCTCCTCCCACCTACTTACACTTTACCGATCCCTTATTCCCCTCCTTCTCCTCCATTTTTGCTGTCTTCAAAGACTAATACCTGATAACAACGTCTTGGCGAGGAAGCCATTCTTTTGGACTGCATTCTCACTTTCCTCCTTCATCCCGGGGAGTGTGTTCCCTTCGCTAATTAAAGTCCGCCGGGAAGGCGGCGACTATTACTCGAGTATGCATGTGTATGTGTGTGAGTGTGGTACAATGTTTAAGCGAGTCGCTCAAATGCAAATTTGGAGACCGATACGTCTTTGTGAATTATTTCCTGCTCAGCAAACCTTCCTTCATCTTCCGCTAGTGCTGTTCGCTATGTAAATAATAACCAATGTCTTACCATTATTCTCCGGTGTCGAGCTCGCCAAAAATCTTGATGGCTCATCGTTCGGAAGAGCTTAATTCTCGAGTTCTGCTTATAATCGCTTTTTCTTCCAACTCGAACGTTTGATAACTCGAATATTAATATCGCATGAGTTAAAGCCGCTCATCAAAAAGTCGCAGTATTCGTAAAGTAAAGTAAGCTAGCCTTCTAATATATCGTCCTCCCCATGCCAGAAGCATGAATGTGCAAATTTTAACTTTTTGGGTTTATCAGCTGGTTGGATCCCTTATATTGCTAATTTTTGCCAGAAACGCGAATGTTTAACCCCTATTGAAACGCACGTTACAAAGCATTTAAGGAAAATGACACTCATAGAATAACCTGAGTATAGTAAGCATTCAAACGTATCTTTCCACGTTTTGGAAATTTAAGCATTTATGCTTCTGGCATGAAGGATACGATACATATAACGGACAATTGTTCGCTCGTCCAAATGTGAGTTATCGTCAATATAAAAACTACTTTTCCGAATTCTCTTCAAAAAATATCGCTAGAATTAAATAACTTCACAAGCGTTTTCTGAATAGTGAGAGCAACTAATTTTGAGTTGTTCATTCCTAGCATTACTTGAAAACTAATATCAATTTCATACACATTTCTCTTTTAATGTACCACGCTTCTGCGCAACTAGTTGTTTGCAACTTTCACCATTTTCCCCCATAAGAGCTGTTTTAAGTGTTATATGATGAAAAAATGTATAGTATTTTTATAATTATGGTCCAGGCAAATTCTCAAAGAAAGCATGTGAAGTCATGTAAATCAGGGTCAATCAATGTCATCACCAGGTATTACTTCTGTAGATACGTTGGACAACATGCGAGAGAAAATTGAGCCTATGAAGGGATTTGCAGGATCAACACCATTTTAGGAGAGTTTTTCTCCGCAGGCATCAATCTACCAGTTTAGGTGATTATGCGGTGGAATGGGCATTGCTATTGGCTCACACGGTGAAGACCCAGGTGTTCGAACCCCACTGATGGACTTCACTTTCAGACTTTCAGGGAGCGAATGCCAGCTGATATCTCAGGGCCGTCATTTCAACTTTTTCCAGGGGAAGGGGGGGGGCAAAGAACATGTACTCTATGCATACATACATGGTGTATATATATATATATACCATTTTTAGTCTATTTTCAAAAGCCAGGGACCCCGCCAAATGACGGGCCTGGCTGATATTTCATTTAAAAAGGACCGAACAAAGCAATCATGCCTACAAAATTTTAAAACTTGACACATAATACCATGGGCAAAACAACTTGCCGAGTTGTTTGCTTCCGAATTCGGAATCAGATGGCAGTACTTCCGCGAGACATGAAAGGCATTCTTCAGAAACAAACTTAATGGTACACAACACATACACGGTACATTCCGACCTGTACCAACTCTTCAGAGGTTACTCGGAGAAATGTTTACAAGGTGCATCAAGTAGTAGTAATAGTAGCATAGGATTTCTAAAAATAGGATAAATTGTGTATTTTGCGGATCTCTATAGAGGACTGAATATTTTAATTTCGTCTTTTTCTGCTAGAGCAGGGTTTTCTCAATTTTCGGTGTTCCAGATACCCTTTGCTCAATGAGATGATGTCCACACTCCCTCTTCCACCCCATGCTAATCAAATAAAATACACTGACTCCTTCACGAAATAATATTCAGTATTTATCAATGTAAAAGCAATGAGTTAATTTTTTCTCACACAACCTCACGGGGCCCCCTCTGAAATGTCACCAAGTTCCCCTGGTAAAAAAAAACCAAACCACTTTAGAGCAATAAGAGGAAATAAATGGAACACTGATATCCAAGTGCGTGCTTCTGAAAAAGGTTTGCACACATATATATACTCCTTTATAGAGCTATGGAACTTACAGGAATGCCTTGAACGTGATCCGAAAACACTGAGTAGGTGGGGCTGTCCAGCACCTTCTAGAGATAGAAGGCCTCTGCACTGTTTGCCATAAACGTCATTCAGACTACCTAGCAAGTTTGCCACATTGTGAAAAATACAGCATCCTATTTCGTTTTTCTCTTATTTTGGCGTAGAATCTTCCTGATTGGCTCACAAATACCGCATAGTGATTGGATGTGGGGGGGCATAGATATCGCCAATTCTGAGCCCGATTATTTCTTTTCCGCAAAACTATGATACTGGCACGAGCAGGGAATTTTTTCCCCTGAATATTCTGAGAGAAAATGGACTACTTACTGACGTCACAAGCAGACTGCGGAGGCCTTCTATCCCTAGGAGGTGCTGAGCTGTCTCAATGTTTTTGGGCACCAAATACATAGTACATAGTGAAAAACCACCTCTAAATGAACCCGTAGGTTCATTTCACCTTACCCTTTGGGCGACGCTGAATGGCTTCACGAATGAACAAGGCTTTACTATCTGTCTAAGAGCATCACCCTCCATCAAAATCATCCGGAATTTCTGAAATTCACCCACCACTAAACATGACTTCGAAAACAGCGGGTTATTTCAAATGGTCAACTTATTCGGAAATGCTAGCTCCGCTCTTAATCCATTTAATACGTTGTTTCCTCCACCGCATACATATCCGTCCATAGTCAACGAGCCATTAACTTGATAAGAATGATATCTGATACTTTGATGGAAAACAATTACCCGAAATGCCTCACCAAAAATATCTATACGGATGGGTGATTTAAAACTCTCCGCATATACAAATAGGATAGGGTCTCTCTCTAGAACATTAAAAGAAAACCAATTTTAAAATACGTATTGCCAATTCAATTACTCTTCGCGTCCATTTCTCTTTTACCATAACATATATAAATACAATTTTTTTTTTTTTGGTGACCGCACCCTTTCTGTGACGGTTCCAACCTTAAAATATATGTAGTTATCTGGTATAAAGATATATCCTCGGCGAAATTCACGAATTCCGTTTTCATCTCAAGAGATTAGAAGAAAAAAAAAGAAAGAAAATGTTTTATTTTTTTGTACTGTATTTTTCTAAATTGAGTTTCACTATCGGACGTTGTCATCTTACTAGAAATAGGGGGGGAGGGGGGCAGTGCTAACATCTAAGGCGACGCCCATCCGTTTAATACCGGACGTGACTGGGCGCTATATGTAATTAAGAGGGAGAAAAAAGTGCAATAATCACCGAATGGAGAAGTCAAAAAAAAAAAAATTAGCAACAATTTTCCGATATCTTCGCCATTGGGAAAAAAAATCTCTTTTTTTGGGGTCTGTAACCTGAGAATATATACGATTTCGCAACGATTTTCGCAACCAATAGGACGACGAAATTCGATAAGAACATGTGTTGTTACATACTCTCACGAAATGGCGATGTTATTTTTCGTACAAACATTCAGAATAAATAAATGTATATATACGGGGAATGATATCGAGAGACGGTCGACGAGAGAATTGGGGTTGACCAATGCTTAAATTTCTATTCCTTCATGATAAAAGCATGATCCGTCGCGATTTGCATTGTGTGTTGTTACAATGATTATAGGAATAACCGTGATCCGTGGGCATGGAATGCAAAACTCTACAGTAATCTATTTAATCACGTTGATTGAGGTTCACCACAAAGAACGATTAGATTGGCGACTTTTTATTGGAAAAAAAGATCGAGTCTCTATAGTAGAGGAAACACTTATTAGAAATTTTTAATTGGGTTGCTGTATTTTTGAAATATATGACATCCATATTTGTTATGGGCATCTTTTTCTCAGCCACCTCATTGGGCATTTTGGCTGCTGTGGCGTTGTATTTGTATATAAAAACTAGCTACATCGCAGCAGAATAGTGTGGCCACGCCAGGCCCATCGCTGAGGACTTTGCGCTCACTATAAAAATAATTTTCTATTTATTGCATATTATTCTTGTTATTATTAATAGAGATGGTGTAAGTTATTTATTATGCTATGCATTCCAAGCAAGTTTCATGCATTATTATGTGTTTGGGTGATGACATCTATCTTTTTGAATACGAAGCAGACAATGGACGAATATTCTTACAATTCAAATATTTCAAGATCTGTTATTAGATGTGGCTAGATTTGCTCCGCATTTACTCCTCGCAGTTTGAAAACCACAGAAAACCAAATTCAGCTGACCATAATTTTGAAATTAGAAAAACATGTCCTAGACTAAACGATTCGGGAACTTTAAGGTTCTTCGGAACACTGTCGTAAATATCAAATTTTCCGCGTGGACTTCCAAGATCTTTACAGATCGTGAATCCTCAACCGACGGTAAACAATTTCCCGTTAACGCCAACTAATATAGTCATCCTAACGGAAACGAAGTCTTCAAATTCAGTGTTCATTTTTATATGGGACTCCTCACCAGAAAAAGCCACAAACAATGTGTTAAATCGTATACAGAATTTCACTATAAACCGAAGAAAACAATGCATCTGCCATCCAATATGCAAGAACGAGCCTCAATCCGTAACATCACATCCACGCACGGCCACTCTAACCTAGACGCTGGGCCTAGTGTGAAAATAGTGTCTCGGGACTTTTCTTCACGGTACGAATAATTTTCTGTAATTCCTTGTGCGGTGTAAGTTCCCATGACGGGCACTTCCCATTAAGGGACATTTATCTTATTGCTGTGGGAAAAAAAAGGGGTTCATTGTACTTTATTTCACTTCTCTCTTAAGTTTTAGTCCTATAAGCTTACATCAGTGTTTCCTCTCACCTTTTTTAGATCCAAGTACCTGTTAAATTTCTGAAAAAAACTCGTCGGAACACCAACATGCTGATTATAATCGGACCCCCCCCCCCCCATGTCTAAGCTATTAATTACTGCATTGGTTGATAATTGGCTACTATCACTACTTAACCATATACATTGCACCTCGTAAAAACATTCCTCTGCTGGAATTCTAACGAATTGGCGGGCTACATGCCGGAATGTATGTTTCGAGTGCATTTGCAGCCCTAACTTATTTATGTTGCCAAAGTTATTTGCGCTTCATGTTCTACTGATGCTGCCATCTGGCTTCTATATTTTGAAGTGAAAATGACAGGAATAATTTTGTTTTAATTGGAATAAAATTTCCGTGCTATGTTCCAATTGAGCTTCCCTGCGGATCACCCGTCGCATCTTCACGGATCACCTCTGGTCAGTGGACCGCAGGTTGAGAAACGCTAGTTTGTGTTACTCGGAGGTCTCTGTCTATGTGTGTGTTGATTTTATTTTTATTTTTCTAATCATAGCCATAAGACAAGCAGCTACCTTATTTTATTATTATTTAAATATCAGTTCAGGGTCTGGTGTGACCGGTGTTTACAGAAAATTCATCGCCAGCAATTCACAGCTGGAAAAATTCACAGATTAACAATTCACCGACACGAGTTCGTTAGTTCGTCAGTTATCAACCGACACCAGTTCGAGACGAGTCAGTGAGCCGGTAAGAAAGCGGGGACTGACTGAGTGAGTCAGTAATTGATACAGTAGTTAGTGAGTGAGTAACAGATAGATTAAGAGTTTGTAAGTGAGCAAAAACTATTGAGTGAGCTAATGACAGAGTGAGCGATCAGGTGATTCAGTGTGTAACAGAGTGAGCAACCTAGTGAGTTGATGATGGAATGAGTGAATGATATAGTGAACGACCTACTGAGTAAGTGAGTGTGACCTAGCGAGTAAATGAGTAACTGTGGCATCAAGTGAATGTCCGGCCTACTGAGAGAGTGATCGAGTGACTTGGTGGATAACCTAGGGAGTAAGTGAGTGATATAATGTGCGATCTAGTGAGTGAGAGTGGCTAGTCAGTGAGCGAGAGTGAGCTAGCTTTAGTGATAGGCCGGGGTTTCTCTCATTCATTCACTCACTCACACTCTCATTCATTCACTCACTCACACTCTCATTCATTCACTCACTCACACTCTCATTCATTCACTCACTCACACTCTCACTCCGGACACAGGTGTGACGACACCTATCGCACCCCCCCCCCTTCCAAGGGCGGAGATGCATCCACGAATAAAATATCTCTTACATTTCAGATACATGAATGAAGTTCTGGCGTTCATTCATGATCATTTGATCATTTTTGTCGCATCACGGTCATTTTCTGCACCCGAGGGCTAATTAGACCGGGACCTACAATTTATTGCCGATTCCGAACGGCAGGCTTGTTTTTTATACTCATCGAGAGGTTGGTGCGCTAACCCCTCGATGGGGGACTCCGTGCGGTAGCAATTTTTTCTGTGGTCATGTGACCGTTTCTGTTGTACCCCTGTGTCAGGAGTCAGGAAAATTTTCTGACAAGGACGAACCGGGTATCGAACTCGCGACACCTCTAAACATCCTTTCGTACTTGTTCATTCATGTATCTGAAATGTAAGAGATATTTTATTCGTGGATGCATCTCCGCCCTTGGGGGGGGGGGGGTGCGATAGGTGTCGTCACACCTGTGTCCGGAAAATTCACCGACAACACTTCGCCACTAGGAAAATTCGCTGACATATAATTCACCGACCTCAGTCCGACATGACTGAACGTAACAGTGCGTGGATGATCGAGCAAGTGAATGAATGATCCAGTTGTCAGGTGAACGATGAGTGGATGAATGAGAGAAACCGGCCTGCCACATTTCAGATACAGAATAAAATTATTAAAATCTCTCATTCCTATACAAAATTTAACTATAAGACTGAAAAATACGAAAATAGAATGAATTATTGTCGGAATTTTGTGAAAGTGAAATAATGTTAGAGCGTAAACATCTGCTAATTTGCCCAATAATAATGTACACATTTTAGTAAATTGATTTTCTAGAATTTCAGCATTTTATACACCTGCTTCCGTCACTGTATACCCAAAACATATTTTAGGTCGGAAATATCGCATACTGTCTGGTTTCGGAAAAATTGAGACTAACGTTATAACATGGCACGAACACAATGTCGAGACTTGTTTAGACCTGGAATTCCATTCTTGACGGATGAGACACAGAGGTGAGGATGCGAGTAATTATGTTAAGTATTGCACTTAATACATTTCATCTCCATCACGTGCACATTAAATAATTATGTTCCATGCATTAACTTATTGCTATCAATAACTTATAGGCCTGGAGTATATTTGCGAAGTCTATATGACTGTTATTATACGCAAATCACTAAAAAAATTACAATTATTCGTTATTATTAACTCCAAGATTCACACGTGAGGTTTTTTAATTATTGAAAAAAATATTAGTTGTAGTAAAGCATTTTTGTTACTCCGAGTTTTTCTTAATCAATCATTGTTAGTGGTGATACTGTTGTAAATATTTTTACAACAATGGGATTTAGAAGTCATTCTATGCTCTTTTTGGGATATTCTTGCCGGTTTTTAGTGATTTATCGGGTCAATAATAAATTCACTGGATAATCGACGCATTGCTGTAAATATGTCCACTTTTTACAACAATGACTCAAAAAGTCATTTTTTCTGTTATTCGGATTATTCCGATTAATCCGATTAGTTATTCCGATTTGGATTATATGATTTTAGTGTTTATAAATTTTGATAAATATCGCATTGTTGAAGATATGACTACTTTTTACAACAATGGTTCAAGAAGTCATTCTTTGTCTTATTTGGATTTTATTCTGATTTAATTCATATGATTTTTGTGTTTATAAATTAAGATGACTGCCAAATTTTTTAAAATGTCCGAATTTTTTTTATACCAATAAAAGAGTCATTATTTTTCAAATTATGATTCTATTCTCGCTGGTATCTAGTAATATTCTGGCTATGAATTCCGGTTTACTCCCGCATTGTTAAAGCTGTGACTACTTTCCACAACAATGGTTCAAGATGTCATTCTCTGTCTCATTCGGATATACTGGCTGGATTCTTAAGAGTTTTGTGTTTATGAATTTGAATAAATGTCGGATTGTTGAAGAGATGTGACTACTTTTCCTTACAAGTGATAATTTAAGTCGTCCATTTTCCCCATTGTAATTTCATTCGTACCGGTTTCTCATGATTTTCCGATTTACACAAAATATTTCTGGTGATGAATCAAGAAGAAAGATTATAAAAATATTTTTTTGAGAGAGAGGAGAATTTTTTTTGTTAGAGAGAAGAAAAATTCGTAACACTAATATTTAAAAATATTATATTTCATTAGTAATATATTGGCGCACATATGTAGGAACGGGGATATTCGTGGATTCGCGGAGAAAAAATTCCACGAAGGGTAGAGCTGGGAATATCAAATAAAACGGTCAAAGGAATTTGAAATATTCAAAATACCTCACCTGAAAAGCTCTTAGAAAAAATTTCTATCCACTTTCATAGCTTTCAAAAATGAAAAATTGAACTGGTGCACTTTTCTTCTTTCTTTTAAAGCCATATCCTTACGTGATTTCTTAATGCAAAAAACGTATTTTTTCCTCCTGTTCAAATTTCCATAAAATTTCGTTCCAAAATTAAATTTTAAGTTTTATCAGATAAGCGCATGTTTCTTTACGGAATACACTGACTTATCACTCACTAAAATTCTTCAATACACGACACGAACAACACTCGGAAAGAAAATTTCAAATTTCAAAATAATGATTTTTTTTTCACAATCCTGATATAAGTATAATATATATATAGTTCGGTATAAAAATTTAGATACGGAAAATCCTTGATTTTAATTAATCCAATTAGAAACTTTCTGATTACAATTTTCTTAACACAATTGAAATTATACGGTTATATTTTTTTCTAATCTTACTAATAAGATGACGATCCACCAAATGCGTTTTAGAAGTCATTCTATTTTCCCTACTAGGACATTTTTGCACGTATTTAGTGATTTTCGTCTTCAATAACAAATTCTGCGGATAATTGACGAATTTGTGTAAATATGTTCACTTCTTTGCAACATAAGTTCAAGAGGTCATTATTTGTCTTATTTGGATTTTATTCTGGCTGGATTCTTATGATTTTTTGTGATTATGCACTGGGATAGCTGTCGAACTGTTTAAAATGTGTTTACTTCAAACTTACTGATGTGGCTTTAAAAGTCATTCTTTTTCAAATTAGGATTCCATTGTCACCGGTATGTAGTAATTTTTGATTTTGTATTTTGTGTTACTACCACATTATTGAAGATATTTTTACTTTTTCTTGATTTAAGAAGTCATTAATTTTACCCGGTGGAATTTTATTCTTAATGATTTCTCGTGTTTTTTTTGAATGACACAAAAAAATTTTGTGGTGACGAAATAGGAAGGAGACTCATAAATTTTACGTGAATCTCACTGATGTATTGAAAAACACATAAATTTAATAAATAATACATTTGCATATGTACGAACGAGAAACTTGTGATTCCTGGAGAAATTCCACGGAGGGTGGAGCCGGGAATATTAAATAAAACGGCCAAAGGAATTGGAAATATTCAAAATGTCTCACCTGAAAAGCTCTTAGGAAAAATTTCTATCCACTTTCATGGCTTTCAAAAACGAAAAATTGAAATCAATTCTAATGAACTGAAGCACTTTTCTTCTTTCTTTTAAAGACATATCCTTACGAGACTTCTTGAATGTAAAAAAAAAACCGTTTCACTGTTCAAAATTCCGTTTTAAAATAAGAATTCAAGTTTTAGAATCAGATATGCACATGTTTCTTTATGGAATACACTGGCTTGTCACTTATCACTCACTAAAAATTCTTGAATCCACAAACAAAACACTCGAGGAAAAAAAATTAAATTTCCAAATGATGATTTTTTTTTTTTTTCACAATCCTGATAGATGTCCGGTATAAAAATTTAGGTACGGATAATCCTTGAAAAATTTCCTTGACATTTTTAATTAATCCAAGTAGGCATTTTTTCCTAAAATTTTCTTAATATATAATTTCAGTTCTCAAACAATATTACTATTATTTTTCTATAATCTCACTGGTAATAAGATGACGATCTTCCAAATAGACATTGGACACTTCTCCGCATCTTCTGGATCTCCGAACAGGAAACTTTGAAGTCTCCCCGCTGTCTGCGAGAAACGACAAACGTACAAGACGATCATCGCCGTCCAGTGGGCGCACCGACCGGGACTGGCGCGACACCTTGCGGTTAGATCACGAACTACGGTTTTATAGCAGACGAATTTTTATGAGTTTGCTCCCTCAAGTCCCCTCTACGGAAATGATATATATAAATATAAAAAATTTTATTCCCTCGGGGCGTATTTCTTTATGTTCTTATTGAAGGAATTGAAAAACTAAAAAACTATTCCCCCTCTGAGTCGAGATGGAAATGCATAATATGTGTCATGACGTCCGCCTCGTCACGAAGAGACGTTAAATAAATGTAGATTAATCTAAAATTAAAAGCATATTACAGTTCTAGTTCTGTAGAAAAGTCTTTAAAAGAAGAAGAAAAAAACTCACAAAAGAGTGAAGCATTACTAAGAATTGCTGAGTTACTTCTTGGTAATGGTTTTGTCATTAGGAAACAAGATGTTTGTGAAAGGAATGGGAAATGGGGAGTGCTGTATATATGCTTAATGGATCTAAAATTGAAAAAAAAAAAATTAAACTTTCTCATTTTATTAAGGATTAAAAAATTATTGTTGAAAAAAAATTTCCCCCGTTTTCTTAAATGAACATAAAGTTTGTGTTGATTTAGAGCTGTTTCCTCATGATTTTAAAAGAAATGGCATCATTCCTGAGGGATCGGTCAGTTAAAAATTACAATGAAACCTCGTTACAAAGATAAATCCCTCTACAATGATATATATATATGTATTTTTCAAATCTTGTTTGTAATTGCTTGTAGTCTGATGTAAAACTCCTGTCGATGAAACGATATCTTTTACTATAATAAATTAATAAATCCCTACATAACGATCTTTTAAAGGATATTTCCAAACAGCTGAAACGATATTTCTATATTACACACATACGCACACGCTAAAAAATAACCTTATCTTATTCTGACCCTTTTTTTTCAACTAGTGTGTCGCAAGTAGTTTGAATGGGCCGCGAGGGGGAAAAAAAGCAGAAAATCGCCAACTATTATTACCCATGCGATACTCTATAAAACGAAGTTTCACACAGTGCACCGTGGCACATTAATGCGTCACAGGAATTAAAAAAAAAATATTTTTAGACTAAAAATAAAAGGCATCTACCGTTGCGTATAGTTCAAGCGTTAATGACTCACCAGTATAATAATATGAATGCGTTGCATCTCGTACTTATGGGAAAAAGCACATTGTAAAATGGAAATTAAATTTTTGAAAATTTTTTTTTCTTCTCATTATACGAGAATGAATAAGTGGAAAGATTGGTGTTTTTTTTTTGTATCGTTTAATAATAACAGATATGTAATTTCTCGCCTAGCAACAATGAATTTTGAATACCTCGTCAGGTAAAAATGCACTTCGGATTTTTGTTCTACAACAATCAGTTTTGAATATTTTGTGTCCTACAACAATCAGTTTTGAATATTTTGTGTCCTACAACAATCAGTTTTGAATATTTTGTGTCCTACAACAATCAGTTTTGAATATTTTGTGTCCTACAACAATCAGTTTTGAATATTTTGTGTCCTACAACAAATAATTTTGGCTATTTAGTCTAATAACAGTGAAGAGGCGTTCAGAGGGGTACGCAGGATCAACCTTTGGAGGGGGGCACAATAGCTTGGCTTTCAATCTTCAAAAGCATTTAAGGTAACAGAAATTGGTTGATATAGCGTATAAGAAATTTTAGAAGAATATTTTAGAAATCTCTATTCCAGCGGTTCTCAACCTTTTTTGACGTACGTGTGCGCGTGTGTGTGGAGCACTTTTAAGTAAAAATATTCTATGGCGGAGCCCGTAGACCAATTTTTTAACTATTCATCAAAGTAACAGATTTATTTTTACTATTTAAAAATATTTATAATAATTTTTTTTAATTTTACTGTTTTATTTTATTTTCCTCGAGCGGCCGCGGAGCCCCTGGAGAGTGCACAATGAGCCCGAACTTCTCCGCGGAGCACCGGTTGAGAACCGCTGCTCTATTCTAACCTTTAAAATTGGAGCACATGAATCTCTATCATAATGGTCTTCCAAATGGCATCCCGCTTAAAAGCTAAAATTCGAAAACATCACAATTAATTTTGATAATTGGAAAAATTTCCAAAAATAAATCCAAGCAACCAAACTTTATTTTCTTACTGCTAGATGATAGCGTAAAATAAAAAATGACCTCAATCGATCGGATGTTACTCATTTATAATCATGATAGATGTCCACGTCATATAATCTAGTTATAAATGTCGTTCGTAGAATTTCCACGAAGACATCCATAAATAGAGACATTGAAAGTCATTTCAGGAGAGGAAATAGACTTTAAGAATTGTGGGGTGAAAAGGAAAGAAAAATAATAAAAACTCGCAATTTAAATAACCGCCATTGCTTTTGATGACATGAAAAGAATGGACATTTTGCGAAATAAATAAATATACTGGACATAACAAAAAAGATAAAACTAAAAAAAGTCACTGGATTCACTTAAACCACAAGACTCTTCTATTTCACTCACAAACAGAACGACAAATGAAGCTTATGGGCATACGTTTCTGCAGTAAAGAAGTGAACAAATAAACGAAAGAATAAAAAGGTAGAAAGAAAGAGAAAGAAAAGTCTATTTTTTTCGAGACAAAAAAAAAGCTTGCTCTTATAAAATTGGAATTTCAAAAATATCGCAACACCCCTCCCCGAAATCGAGATTTATCGGGTATCATTCTGAATTGGTTCAAATCACCAGTTGAGATTCATTCACAAAAGTACTATTTTCAATCTGATTTTGTGCCTAAATAGCACTTCAAGACACTATATATAGAGGGTATTTAACCACCTTATATATAACCAGGAGTCAATGAGTCTTAGAATGGACCCCCACCTCATTTGGAAACATTTTAAGGGCCTGCAAGCGTGGATAAAAAAATAATTTGCTCATCATTTCTATATGAACTTTATTCTCAAAAAGGGGGGGGGGGTAAAAGACAAAAAGTTTATAACTCCTGCTCTAAAGGTACATGCATGTAACACTTTTTTTGAGAAGCACATGGAACTACATCTCATAAAGATCTATTAAATAATATCCCACCTAAAAGCTAAAGTTGGGGAACATCAGAAGATACTGAAATATTTCTCAAGAATCCAGAAAACTATAAAACTCTGTTTTCTTACTTCTATATCAGTGGTTTGTCAAAAAATTTTGTCGCCCGCTGTTCCCTTGGCCACTTCAAGATCCGTTTGCGGCTCTCCAGAATAGTCTAGTACAGCGGTTCTCAGCCTTTCTTGACCTACGCAGCACTTTCCTGTATATAAGTTTTATCGCGGAAACCCGTAGGCCTATTTTATATTTATTCATCAAAGTTGCTCACTCTTTTTTATTATTCTAAAATATTAATAATTATTTTGTTTCAAATTCACTGTTTTTTTTTATTTTCCTCGAGCGGCCGCAGGGACTTCACACGGAGCATCGGTTGAGAACTGCTGGTCTAGTAGATATTTTCACCTATAAAAGAACCATTTAAAAGCACAAATAAGCACATCAATAAGTATCTCAAGCTCGTCGTGACGCCTCTGACAAAGGTTGGCGACGCCCCAAGGAGCTGCGACGCACATTTTGAGAAACAGTAAGACGATAGAGTGAAATAAAAAAAAAAGCCTCAATCGATCGCGGGTTTTACTCATTATAATCATGATAGATATCCATGTCATATAATCTAATGGTTATAAATGTCGTTCGTAGAATTTTCCACGGAGAACATCCATAAATAGAGACATTGAAAGTAATTCCGGGAGAGAGGAAATAGATTTTAAGAAGCGTGGGGAGGAGAGAAAAATAAAAACCTCGCAATTGAAATAGTCGCCATTGCTCTTGGTGACATAAAAAGAATGGACATTGGCGAAATAAATAAATATACTGAACATAATATAAAAAATAAGACTGGCAAAAGTCAAAAGTCACTGGTTCTACTTAAACCACAAGACTCTTTTATTTCGCTCCCAAGCGGAACTACAAATAAAGCTTATGGGCATACGTTTCTGCAGTAAAGAAGTGGACAAATAAATAAAAGAATAAAAAGGTAGAAAGAAAGAGAGAAAGAAAAGTCCATTTTCTCGAAACAAAAGCCAATCTAGATTCCCACGAAATAAGAAAAAAAAAAAAAAGGATTGATGTACCACCATCGGAGGAAGTGGGAGAAAAGTCCGTCAAGCTGAAGCAAAAGGGGGGCTTTTCCAAAAGGAACAATAAGCAGAAAACTAAGGAAAAAAACTGGAGTTCCCTAATCGATCTCCGTATAACTCAGCTCAAACCCCGGAACGAACACCGGGTTTCGTCCCCTCGACTCTTCCATGGCTTTTTTTTTTTTCCTCCTATGTATTTTTTCCTTTTTGGCTTCTTCCCCCTAAAACGAGAAACTGATTGGCTAACGTTAGAGCATTTAGTGGGGAAAAATACTCCATCCAACTTTCTGGAGTGGCCTGGAGAAACGGCACAACCAACGGCACAAAGATTAGGTGATGTTTGTGAGAGGGTGGTTGGATGGAGTAGGGCTATGGAAATAAAAGCATTTCGAGAAGATGGAATCGCTGTGGATGCCTTCTTGCTTCTCTTCTGAGACTGGGGTGTGTGGTGGTGGTGGTAGAGTAGAAAGAAAAGCATTTGGGTGATGTCGGTATTGGGGGAGGAGAAAGAGAGGGGGGCAAAAGCCACCGGGATCAGGATCAGCACAATGAAACGGTTTGGTCTCTATAGGAAAAACCCAGATTCTCTCTCTCTCTTGGTAAGACAAATGACTCTGGGAAACTGGGAAACAACTCCTGGCTGGCACCGAAAAGAGATACGATTTGCCAGTATCATCTTTTTTTTTCTTTCGTCCTCATGCTGGACATGCCATTCTATATTGCTGAAATTCCCAGCGCTGCAAGTGGAGGGAGGTATGAGGGTCTGGTATCCTGAATGAATGCAGGACCAAGAAGGGTCCCCTCTCTGTTCGTCCAAAATTACGGGGGGGATGGGAGGTGTCAAAATAGTACTTGCCCCGGGTGAAGCAATGCTCTAGTTTTGACCCCCGAAATTCTAACTATGATAGTTTTTCGAGAAGTTAAAATCAGAAGAAATATTACTTCACTTTATGACCATATGATCATTTTATACAGCCGAATGGGTTGGTTAGATTGAGCGTGTTCCACATCTCATGGAGAAGGACCAAGGTCAAAAATTAATATTTTGTTTTAAAAAAAGTTATAATGTTTCCCAACAGCTTCTCACATGCCTTGAGGCTAGCGAATATGCAACTGAGATTACAAACTCCTATAAAAATCTTATCTAATCTATTCCGGTATTTAAACGCGAACTTCTCCAATCCTTGTTTACTTGACGTACACAAAGCCGCGGATGTAATATACTTCCACTAAACGTATAATTTGCTCCACTTATGCCAGAATTGTGTTTATGTCCAAAAATTACTTCCAAAATAATGCTTCTTTAGACTTTTTCAAGGCATAGTGACCCTCTTTCGTGTTGGCAGATATTGTGCTATAAATTCCAAACATTTTGTGCTGCTCTCAGGGAGGTATTCACCGACATTGTTTAAACTATAGTCACAATTTTTTGATAAGAGATCGACACGGATTGGTTAAATTCAGGTTTTTAGCCAATCTATGTTGATCTCTTATCCAAAAATTATGACTACAGTTTAAACCATATCGGTGAATACCACCCTCAGCCTGCAATTTAGTAACTGCACAAAGGAAATTTTAAGTGCCTATGCCAATTTTTTAGTCGTCATGGTGATCTGGCGCTTGGGATTTTTTTTGGCCCTGCATTGCACTTATAACATTTCCCATAGCACTTCATTCAACCACCTTGATAAGATACATCATGACACACGCAAGACCTCATTATACGTCACCCTTCGGGATCGAATAAAAACAATTTCATAAGTGCGATGACTGACGAGTAAGCCCAGTTTAGCGGTTCTTGCAGAACCCTTTAAAAACATACGCTATTACGTTGTGCCGTTGAAAGCGATATACGTTCCATTGAAGTCTGAATATATTAGAAGTAATTTCCCAGCCATACCGTTTCATCGATTGTGTTTCTGTCTTAATCGATATGTGACCCAAGTATTTTTTAAACCTATGCCGAAGAAAAATAATGACTGCAAACACAACGTGGTAACTACCCGTTGCGATTACCTTGTGCTAACAAACCTGTTCATAATATCCGTCATTAATTTAAAGTTACTGCAGTAAAACCTGTCAAGTTGTACACTTCTTTATACTAGTACTAGAACCGGACAAAATCCTGTATCATACTCCTATAGTATTTCGAGAACCAGGACACCTTTCTTGTTCGAACAAATTTCAATAAAAACGCAATCTGTAAGTCCAGACTAGTTTTACTTATATGCAGGATCTACACAATCAAAGTTTTCCTGTTCTTAGCTGTCTACAGCCTTCACCATTCATCAGAAAGGAACAAAACTTTGAGGATGTCTTAAAAAAAAACAGGTGGAAAAAAATTTAGAGCAAAATAAATCGTTTATGAATTTTTTTCTATGCAAATAAATCTAATGCACATGCTAATTTTTTTACAAACATGTAAACCAAACTGCTCAAGCTTCATGGCAGGTAATGTAAATTTGTGTTTCCCAGCAGCAGCATTTCTATTATCTTTCTTTATTGGCACCTTTACAATCACGGACGAAATATTTCGTTCAAACGCCAATGAAAAAAAATTCATTCCAGTTGTCTGTGTTTTCTTTCCCCTCTCCTCATCATCGCAAAACTTTATTATTACCCTATGAACTGAAGTTTTTTTCCTCTCCGTTTTTTTCTATACTAATGCTAGTGATTTTTTCATTACATATAATGTATCTTTGTACTATATACATATAAGAGCGAAAGACAACACCACGTACGGTGAGGGTGAAAAGAGAGAAAAAAATACTCCCTTTTATCTACTTAATTATTATACCGATTTTCCTTCCGGATTTTTATCTTCGTTTTCTTCTTTTTTTCCCCCTTCCCCTTCTTTTTCTAACGTGCGATTAGGTTAGGAGAAGGTTACCAGATTTATCGCCGATTCGTAAATTGGAGAAAATCCAAATCTGTTGCCAAGAGCTTGTACATGAAATGCTTAAAAAGTCTATCGTTGGCTTTACAAGAATGCTTTGCTAGTGAGACGCTTTTATGAACACCGTGATTGCGCACCAAAAGCTATGTGGACATTTTCGGTCTTGAACCTTTTTCAGTGGCATTATTGCGATATCTCACCTCCTTAAAATTCCTCTGAGGGATTTGTAAGGAGGTGAGGGCATGGAAGGAGACATGCTCGAGAAGAAAAAAAATTATACTTCTCGAGCATCGATGTTTTCCATCAACCTCTCCAACCTGTCCATCAACAGCCATTGAAAGGAATCAGCTTTTGTTCACATTTTAATAACAGAAAGACAAGAACGGTGTTTGGAGTATATCGCCTTTGGAAGTACAGTATTATAGAAATATGTGTAGAGTATGAACAATGGGAAAATATAGAGTATTACTCTTCTCTCCGGTTTATTGTTGTCGGAATTGGTGGGAGCGGAGGGGGGGGGGAGTACTATCACCTGGAAAAAACACCGGAAAAAAGTATTCTTGAAAAAATGTGTATCATTTTACAGAGGGATTGGTTATTTCTACAGTGCCAGTTATATAATGCACATCAGTGAAATTTACAAAACCACGGAAAGAGGTTAGACCTATCTAAACGTTCCTAAAATTTCGGATGAGTGTTCATTTTCTTTGTTTTTTCTCAGAGTTCTTTTATTCTGTAGATGGCTCAGAACAAAAGAACTTTATATATTATCACATCGAAGGAGTAGCATAGTAATTACCTAGTGAATGTTATTTTTCTGGGGAATCAAGCTTGCTACAGAGAGAAAAGCTGAAAAAACTAGCTTTTCTAACTGACTAGAAAACATTTTAAAAAATTCTTACGTATATAAAAACATATATTTAAAAGATTAATTTTTTTTTTCAAATTCATATTTTGATCAGTTCTTATTTTACAAAAATAACAGATCTCTACTGAAATACCAATTCCAATTTTTGTCCTGAAAATTCCGTTCAGACTTTAATTTCAGACATTCGTGCGAATAAGTAAAACCCACGTAACACGCTGACGCTTAAATTATAAATTATCGATCCCGCCACATCAACTGGGATTAATAACCTTCAGTACATTACTTCCATTACGTTCAAGCACATAATCCTCAGATTATATCAAAATAGGAACTCCAGAGAAGAAAATTTTTATTTTTTGGTGTAGTTTATCCTCATTTTTCCGGAAACTTTTAGGAACTGCCCAACGTATTTTACATATTACATATTTACCCCTGACATTAAAGATTTTCATCATCTCACACACACACTCTCTCTCTCCCCCCCCCCCTCTCTTATATTGCTTCGGTTCTTTCCAAGCATTAACTTAACCGGGATCAATATCCATAAAACTTTTACGATGGGATGGTGAACGGTTATTTTATCAGTTCCAGCCGCATTTTTTTCATTCTATCTCTCTCTTTCTCCTCTCCAGAAACAAATTCTCTAGAACCATTCTCGTGGATTTTACAGTTCAGTTGTCTGGAACTAGTTTCTGAAACAGTCAAGTGAAAATGCCAGACTAGTTCAGATTGTTATCGGCTAACTCTGACTTCTATCTAAGCTGTCTATTTTGATCGTGGAGACTATATTTTTTGCTTTACTTTTTCGTCTTTATCCAGTTCAGCACCGGATGTGAAAAACGATCGGAAGCACGTCGACTGACACTTGGAAACGATTGAAACCTACACCTAATACGTTCTTCTCTCTCACTCACTCTCTCCGTATATGCCCATCTCTCTCTCCTGCAAGAAAAAGAAAGGCAAGAGGAGAATATTCTTCAATTCGGTGAACAAACAATATCTACTGTTCTCTACCCCTCTCTTAATCTCCCACGATAACTGTAATCTTGAACATGCTGGCTCGGCAATATTTCTACCTCAAGTGACTGGACCCGACCGAAATTAATGTCACTCCCCTTAACTTCTCTGTCTTACATCGCCTCCGCCTTTTGGATAACACGATCGGGCGAAACGAATAGCCTCGATCGAAACAGAAGAGGAATAAATATAAAAAAAAACGCAGCAGAAACAGAAGTAAGTTGGATAAGGGTAATAAAAAGCTGGTGGAGAAATCGATCCTGGATATTTTTCTTCTCTTTTCAAAACGATATGGCAGATCTTTACTCGGACAGACATGAACAAAAAAAAGAAGACTAGAGAAAGGTCAGCGAATAAAAAATTTGTCATATTTCTTGAAATGCTGTCA
Organism: Pholcus phalangioides; assembly: GCF_987345545.1. Taxonomy (NCBI): domain Eukaryota; kingdom Metazoa; phylum Arthropoda; class Arachnida; order Araneae; family Pholcidae; genus Pholcus; species Pholcus phalangioides. The sequence continues at coordinate 27,801,753 of NW_028301602.1, forward strand.
AACTCTGTTATAACGACGCTTCGGCTTTTAACGTCAGTTATAACTGGCGGTGCGGGCTCATTCCCAAACAGGATAATATTAATGAACTTTTCTTATAACGCCGATGAAAACTCAATGACCTCAGATATAGCGGCGCATTTTTTCTCAGTTTTGCTTCAGTTTCACTACTTCTTCTTCATGCTAATTCTGGTCATATCACCAATTTACTACCGATAAAGTTTGGTGGGAAAGGTACCATCTATCCATGTTTGCCTCGGTTTCGTTGCGAAAAAAAAACTTGTTATCTATGTTCTTCCCTAACATATCCCACTTTACTGGAATCGGTGAAGATACTTTTCTTGATTTATTAATAATACGATAATTATGGCTCTACATTAATATAAACAATGTAAACATTCTTCTCACATATCTGCCATGTTCTCAATTTTTTACGTAAAATACATTTGAAATTACTACAGTCTCGCTGTAGAATTACAATTCTCGCCGAGGGTTATTTATAAATAGAGCCCAGAAAAGTTTAGGCACTAAAAATATATTCAAAATAAGCAGGCAAAAAGGCACTAAAAATTCCTTATATTCCTAAGTAACAAAAAACTAAGATATTAAGGGTCGAAAATTAGCTAATTAATTGACTGCACTCACTGAGTCACTGTTATTATAATAAATAATTAATTATAATAACTGCATTATTAGCTAAGTTGATATTATTATGCAAAAAAAAGGTGTTTGTGATCCATCAACATTAGGTTGGAGTACGGCTCAATCGAATACATAAAAGTTTTTAATGGATTCTTGTTCTCGAGAAACTGGTTGAGCTAGAAGAAACGTATTAACCGATATTTCACTACATCCGATTGATTTATAAGCAGCCACAATTTCCCAAAATAATCAATTATTCGTAAATTATTGAGAAATCGATTTCTCGGATAAAAGAAATGATACGATGTTGTGTTATTTATCCAACCCCTCCCCATTTGCGTACGCCAATGATTGTTTGCAATTGCAGTTTTAATTGGGTTTCTTTGTTTTTGAAATGTGTGACATTCATATTTGTTATGGACATCTTTTTCTCGGTCACCTCGTTGGGCATTTTGTCTGCTGTGGCGTTGTCTTTGTATTTGTATAAGACAAATGCACAGAAATTACAATAACTTCTAATGCATTTCGGGACACAGTGGGTGTCGTCTTCATAGGAAAAAAAACAATGGGGGTATTTATTACATTCCATGTGATGATTGCTCTCTTGGTTATACAGTATAGGACAGACAAGGAGACCCATAAAAGCAAGATTAAATTAGCACGCTCTCTGTGTTAAGGATCAAGAATGTGAAAATCGACCATCGCCTCTCACTGTTAGCAAGAGGGCCATAGATTTAAATTTCAGGAAGCGACAGTTTTTCACAAAGTGAAGTCTGCAGCTGATTTAGATTCCTACGAATGCAACGCCATGGCTTGGAATCAGTACGAGCGGGAATCCGAAGAAAATTTGAATAGACCAATCGGGTAACTACATTTCACAAGCGTCCAATCATGGTGTTTCATTAGTATTACACGCAGTCTCAGCTTGTTTGATCACGACGTTTAAAACAAAGCTGCATTACGAAACAGACGTACAGGACGTATAACCGACGTACTTGTTTTCCGGTGAGCAACCGAGAGTTGAGACTTAGTATCCAACCCAAGTGGGATACTCAGTCAGCGTGATTAGTGGTTTTTTCTTCCTTTGAAGACGACACCTATTGTGTGTGTCGAAATGCATTAGGAGTTTTTGTAATTTTCGTATATTTGCGTTATTCGTTGGTGACTATATTTTTGATACCTCTCCCAATTTCTTTATCGAAATCTGCATAATTTTTGGGTATATATGTGATTACTGATTACCTAAAACTAACATTTGAGAAGTTTTGAGAAATCTCCCTTCCTCCTCTTCCATCACCTACAATGACGAAAATCAGACGGGAAAAATCAGACAGACGAAAATCAGGCCTCGCAGCTAACTTTCAGGGGCAAAGCTTAACACTCGAGCCAACTTCAAGGAGCGGACGAGTTTTGCAGTGAAGCCTCTAAAACTCACCGAAAGGAAGACTTTCTTTGTATAGCATGTCAGTGTAATGCTGGGAAGCAGCTTCTATGTCCTCTTCTGTTGAAAATGACCTATCGGTGGGAACATGAAAATTCAAACCCTTTCATTTTGATGAAAATCTACTGGGCTCTTTAATTCGTACTAAAGGTATGAAGATTTTAAACTTTTAAACATAGAAATTGCTTTGAACTGCAATTTCCGATACTTTGCATGCTCTTAATGATGGTAAAAAGATTCAGAGTTTTGAATGGTTGGGATCCCGTGTCCTATACTTTCAGTTATAGGTTCAAAAGCATAATCCATATTAAGTGGTACACATTCTTCGATGCAATTCAGCTGAACAATATTGAATTGAGCATTAAATTATCAAAAAAAGAATAGAAAAAACTCAATTTTAAAACTTTTATTAGTCTTCAAAAATTTTGTTGTTTAACAACTTGATCAAGAAACGCAAAGTCTGGCTTCTTGTAAAATTTTTACAACTAAATTTGCTCATACAAAAATCGTGATTTTTTTTTCTCCAACTATTATCCAAAAACAACGAATTATCCAAAATTATAATTAAACAAGTTCTACTGTATTATTAATCAGCACCTCAATTTCAGTTTAAGTTTGTTATATATATATAAGATGCTGCTCCTCTCTGTCCGCGAATATCAAGCTCCGAATTCTCGTTTGCGGTATATTTTGGATGTGACCAATTAGGACGAATCTCTACATTTCTGCGGAAGCCCGACGGATAAATAGTCCCCTGAAAAGACGGAACTTGTTTCCTCGCTTTACACTGACAACTGGACACACACAACAACAACGTCCGAAATATCAGAAACCTTCTTTACGAATTCTAATCGAATAATCCGGCAGGAAATTTAGATGGCAATCCTGAAATGCATGGTCGAAGGAGTGGGGGACATTCCACATCCTATTCCCCTTTTCCGTGTCTATCTACCGCTTTTACTTAGACGGAATGATATCGGAGAGGATGAAATAGTCGTTCAGACTTCTCCCTTGACTTCTAAACTGCTCGGTGGTAGTGGTAGCTATTTCAACATCGCCACGACGCTGGAATCCAGTGGAGTAAAGAGAAGAGGAGGGGGGGGGATGCCGGAAGAGTTTGCTCAAGGAGTGGGAAAAGGGTTGACGCTATTGGGAAAGGGGCAATGAAGTAGATGGAGGACTATAGAGCTTAATTGGAAAGGAGGGAATTGTGAGCTAGAAAGCCAAATGAATTGCCCTCCTTTTCTCCCCCTCCTAATAATACAGCATAGCAGAAAGTGAACGCATAAAGATAAACGTACGGCCAACTCTGAATACTTGGTTCGGTCGTGGCGTGCGTATATAAAACGTGAAGGAGAGACGGTGGGTGAGAGTGGCAAATGCGTTTACAACGGGGTTGAACAATCAGCAACCATGGGTCCGGGGTTATATCCACAGAACCGTTAGTTCATGAGAGATATAAACATCCTAGGTCTGTCTGTCTGTCTTTTCACAATTGGTATGGGTTCGAGAAAGGTATAAAGGAATTCATCTCATTATATACGGGGTCTACCGCGCAATTTTCTTGCCGAGAAGAGAAATGTCTGTGTTGAACTCGTTTCGGTGTGCATTAGTTTGATTGGAAGATAGCCCGTTATACTCAAGACCGGGCTTAGGCATTCCATAGACTTATGGGGGAGGGGGGGGGTAGAGACTTTTTGCAATATCTGAGCTATATTTTCATATTTATTTTTTGAAAAATCATAATAAGATATCGAGAGACCGCTAAAATTCCTGGCTGTTGAGCTATCCAAAAATGGTGAGCATGAGCCACATTGACATTCTAATGAAGCTCGCTGCTCACTCAGCTATACTACAGATATGTTATCAAAACGTTCGTCGGGCCATGCGTTGATGACCCATGGGTTAGTAGATTCCTTGGAGTCCATATGCATAAATTGATAGAGCGATTCTCACTTTTGATATGACGCACATATAAATTAATTGAATTTGAAGCAAGAATCTCTTATATATAAAATGTTGAATAGCGAAGTTTTGTATTTCAAGCTCATTGATCGATTTCTGATATTTTGCATATCGGTGTAGCGGCACTCTTAATTAACAGCACCAGGTCTAAGCTATTAGGTATCTAGGTACCATTACACTCCCATGTCATTTTAAAGTTTTTCTTGGCTTTAATGGATAATTTTTCGAGCTCAAAGACCTTCGACATTTCATAATACTAGATACTTTTAAAGAGCATTCAGTCATTCGTTTCAAAAAATTTAACTTTCTTCAACTGAACAGTCGATCGACATTGGTAAAACACGTGAAGGATTGCACAATACTCGTGTTTTACTGATGCAACAATTTGTCACGACCGTGTATTTTTACGATAATAATCACCTTTAATTTTGCATATCCGTATTGTAAACCTAAAAACAAGAGATATCCGTGAAAGCAAAAGCGATATCTTTAAAGTGCTCAAGATAATTGATATACACCCGTCAAAAAAATCGAGATCAGATAAATCAATTTCACGGACTGGAAATTTAAAAAGAAATAATCGCTTCTCAAATTCCCAAAGAAACGTCAATAATCAATCTTGCAAAGACTTTAACCATCTCTCCGATCTAAATTATTCTAAAATGTACCTGACTAATTCCGTATAATTCGATGCTTTCTGCAAAGATTCGTCATTAAGCCAAATCAAAATGCACTCTCGATTTTCGGGTGGAAACGAATGGGACAAGCGGGAAAACCGGCTTATACTCCGTTTTCCGAGAGCGAGGGGGGATCTTCGACTCTTTTGTCCCAAATTTCCGGCTAATGAGAATCAAAATATTGACCCGAGTTGCGCCCACAACCTCCACTGGAAAAGCGGCGTTTTACTTTGCCGTGGGGTCGCGGGTGGGTTGGTTAATGACCAGCGGGAAAATGTACCTAATGAATCAAAGTGTCCCAAGTAATTCATGGAAACCCCATGACCCTGCCGCCCGGAAGTTAAGAGTAGGAGGAAAGAGAGACTCCCCATATCATTCATCCCTAACTCGTTAAGGTTAATGATATTATTCCTTCGTTTTGCTCGGTGGTCGTTTTCCATGATTCCATGGGAGAAGATGACCTTGCGAGCAAAACAGTTTCGTAATGATTTATCAGAAATAAGACGAAGGGAATCTCCATCCAGTCGAAACAAGCCATTTATGCTGTGTGTGTTAAAATATAAGTTATATATTCTCTTACCTACCATTTAGTATGTTTCGATATGGTGCAAGAAGCTCTGCTTGAATCCGAGATCAAATTACTCTATTACTCTTCTCCCAAATTACGAATCCGAATCTGTTTCGCTTCAGACGAAAGAAAAGTTATATAGAAGAGCCATTTCGATTAGATGCTGCAGAAATAGAAATTAATGATAAATAATCTCCGTAACAAATGAAAAACAATCAAAGTTGCCTTCTGAACAAATCTGTTCGTATCACTTTTTTTAAATATATCCCGTATTGATTGTAATACCTTTGGTATGATTTCAAGCACTTCCATTGCCCAAACTCATGTTTTTTGTTTTTTTTTTTTTTTCCTCAGCTAATACGAATCCAAACTTTATCCTCTGACGAAAAGGTTTCACTTCCTTATTAATAAAAAAAACCGAAGCAGAACTCTTACTTCTGCTGTTCATACTAATACTGATAAATCATAAAAAACTGCTGCAATATTTCTTCATGTTAAGAAAACAAAAACTTTTTACAGTGGTTCTCCCAAATTCTTGATTGAAAAACAGGTTTTGGTGGTGTAAGAGGAGTTCCTCTTAAACTGCTACACCCTCACAGTATAACAGATACTGTAACTCACTTTTATAATAAATTTGTAAAATATGGTGATTTAATGTAAATGAACAATGTCGTTCCTCGGGAATCTGCTCTTGACTCTATATTATTCCCTATTTTCTTTGATGATTTTTGCAACCTTGACGTTGTTAGTAACACAATAACATCCACTGAAGATGCAGCTATAAATTACAATGCAAACGATTATCAAACACTAACTGTTATAATGACTTAATCAAAGTGCGTAACTGGTTTTTAGCTAATGATTTAACCGTTAATGTGTCAAAAACAAATTTATGAATTTTTCGTTACTTAATAGCCATGTACAAGAGTTTATAAAATCTTCTGTCTTGGTTACAATCTTACCATGTAAAATCTTATTTTTCGCAACTGTAAATGTTCCCCTTTACGACTGTATTGGAAATTCTCTGTCATCAAGCGTCTGGAGTATATATGTTGATTCTACTCAAAATGGAATTCCCATATTCAAAAACTTCATTGTAAACTCGATTAGGTACTAATTTTTTTTTAGTTCGGAAAATGTTGTTGTACAAATTCTATCGAGCCTTTCTACAATGATAGCATTTCTCACGAGTGATTCACTTATCCAACCTCAACAAAGGAGCCTGAAAAGGTTATTAAACGCAAAGACCCTTTGCAAAACTTCTGCTGATCAGAATTTGGCCTCAATCGATCTCGAGACACCATGAATTGTCACCTTATAACGTGTGAATATTCACTGCACATTCACACAAGATCTTTGAAGAATTGGCAAATCCCAAATGTCCCGAGTGCGAAGTTTATTCACTAATCTTACCACGCATCACAACGAAAGTTATTAAATTTTATAGTCAAATTAAACAGTCAAAAAGAACTAGTGAAATCTCTCTACGAGGAACACCTTCTATCGCTCAGAGGACCAGTTCTTTAGAGCAGTATTTCTCAAACTTTTGTCACCAGCGGCCCCCTTGCTCTATTTATGGTTCATCTGTGGCTCCCCAGAATAGTTCAGTAGATATTGTGCATTCATAAAAGAAATGTTTCAAATCATAAATAGGCACACACATCAATATCTCCAGCTCGCCGCGACGCCCCTGGAAAAAGATGACGATTCCCTTAGGAGCCACGACGCACACTTTGAGAAACACTGCTTTGGAGAGATGACCTTTGATTAGAGGCTAATTAATGAATAAGTGGTCAAAAAAAATTGAACGGTTTGGAAGAATTGCCCCTTTTTTAAAATTGCTTATTTAAAAAAAAATTAAATTGCTCAATACTCCGAAAAGCCACATCCAACATTGATCTCGATGAATCAACTAATGTTATATAACCTCATAAATCAAAACATCATATGTAGCTCCCAAATGCAAATCTGATCGGATTTAGTCAGCTCTAGTTCAATTATACCACTCTATCGTGTATATCACTCCTGGCAGAATCTTTCACTTAATCCACCAAGTTATGGCATACCGCAATGCATAAGGATGAAGATGGATGATACCCGGAGAATACATTTTAGCAGAAAACAGCTCGGAGTAGATCTCGAAGCAATGATAACGCTGAGATGTACCTACCACAGGGTGGGTGGAGAGAGATTCGCTGTGTGTTTGTTCAGAAAACTCTCCCTGTGGGTGAAAACATCCTAAGGGGAAAATTCGGTAGAGACGACGACACCTTGCATTACACTTCAGACAGATTATATAGTCTGACAGCTGACGCGAGGCAGAATTTGGGAAAATTCCTGGCTGACTATAAATCCCAATTTGAAAACGCGGCGGATACAAGTTCCGGAAGTTTCGGGAGATTGAAAGAGTGGGGGGGAAGAGGACGAAATAAAAATAGGAAATAGAATGGAGATAAACCTGACTCTTTGGAAGGGAAGTTGAAAAATGGTTTCATAAAACTGGGAATGATGGACGGGAGGAATCACCTGAATGAGGAAGGGACGGGAGCTCTCTTATTTCGCTTTAAGGACAGGACTGTCCCTATTTCCCCGAAGAAGAGGCCCAGGATTCACCCTCGATAATTTACGGCATTCTTTGAATCTTTCTTCCCCGACGGATAACACGGTTCCCGCAGACAAATTCATTATTTCATTGGACAAGAAAAGCAGACTTTGAATTACAGACAGTTTACCTCAGCTTGACAGCCTACATCATTGCTGGGGACAGGCTCGTCCGGAGGAAAACGACATTGACTGATCTAAAGTTCAGCAGCTGAGACGGGGAGGAAATTCTCTTGCCCTTGCTCAAGCCAATCACAATTTTGCTTTTTTTTTTCCTTCGGCTCTTTCTTTAGTAATTTTCTTGGAAGGGGAAAAAAAACTTACTCTCTGTAAAAATCCGCTGGAAATCAAGGCGCAAAATTATCGTATTTACTTGAATTTTACTCTCCCCCCCCCCCTCCTTATTTCTTAGACTCCAAAAATACGTAATTCTTAATACTCACGTTTAGGACGCAAGTTGCTTAAAAGAGAAACACACTAAGCTTCAGGATTCGGCATTACTTGGACAAAATTGTGAGTTTCGAATAGCGAGAAAAATGCTGGTGAGACTGACGACTGCACACAGACATCTCTCTCTCTCTCTGTCCATCCTCAGACGTTATTTTAATAGATATTCATTGCTGCCACAGAGTAATAATACTATAGAGTGCGCGCGAGGGGTTACAATGTGAAGCAAAGATCCGGAGTCACGTGACTCCGGTCGAAAGGCTGGTCAGGGAATCTCGCTGGCAATGCTTTCCTTATGGCTACTCGTATGACGATCTACACGTGCTGTCTTATTTTTCATTAGAATGGTCACCACGTGTGCAGCTTTCGGATGTTCTGAACGGTTTAGGAAAGGGGGACCAGTATCCTTTCACAAGGGAATACTTTTTTGCTTATTCCCCTTCTTATAAATTAAAAATTGGAATATTAAATTGACGATGCAATGGATTTCTGACGTAATCTCAGTTTTTAACTACTCCATTTTGGATTTAATTCAATTGAAGTTCCAAGTTTTGGTAAAATTCAAATGTCATGAATCATTATTAAATGTTTTAATAGGATTTTTGGCAATAAATGATTGAAATTGTGAGTTTTATGAAATTTTAACTGAAATATACGTCTTCGCAAGATTTGGCGAGATTTGGCGAGCTAGTGAGTTCATTCGAGTTTTGCTCAACTTGGAAGAAAATATGCTTTTCAGAAGGAGAAATTTATGAAAAATATTCTATTTAAATAGAATGTGAGGAAAACTTCCCCCCCCCCCCCCAGACAATTGCAGTTTTGCATAAAAATGCATAACAACCTCTAAAAATAATAGTATTTTTAGCCCTCTTCACACCTGAGATAAAACTATTACAGAAAAGAAATTTTTTTATTCATTAATTTATGTTTGTTGTATGTGAAATTGCCGCTTCAAACAAGAAAATTAATTATTCAATTGATTTTTTGAGTCAATATCTGTACTAAGACCTGAAGTCATATATTGTGTACCTCAGATGTTATCTTGAAAAAGAATCATTCTAAAAACGATTTAATACCTTAAATTAAGATTAATATATGCATACTTTTGGAGCGAAGAGATTACATATGTCACACATATATATATATATACATATATATATATTTGTGACATGTGTAAATATTATATTATATATATGAAATATTATATCCTAAAATATTATATATATATATATACACACTTTAAATTATTACATATATACTCTACATGGAATTTTAATTCTTATAATTTAGAGAAATTGATGATGAGATTCTGTAATTTTCTTGAGTAAAATCTATTTTAATCCTGAAATATTATGTAAGTGTTTACAGTTTTGTGTGATGAGGTTATAAAAGGTTTTTCAGGAATGTTAGAAATGAAACTTTTTCTTATTGTTTGAATATTATTTCATGACTGAATATGGTATGAGTGTGAATGTGTTACATTACATAACATAATATGATGCATTATAATTAATTATACATTAATTATGAGTACATAGAGTAATTGTAATGTTCTGGAAAGATATATTTTTGTTTTAATAACCCCTAGTATAAATAAATTTTCGAAATTAAAAGCGACAAAGTGAATGAAGAGAATATTTAAAAATATAAATGAATTAGGCTTTACAACATATACGATTTTCTAGCATTTATTTTTACTCCAACATGTTATGTATAATGTATCAAATTTACAGTAACATAAACATTATATATTTGTTGTATACAATATTTTGATTCCTGTGTGTGTATAGATATTTAGAAAGCTATTAAAAACTGTGCCAAAAAAATTTATTTCATGAAATTTATACTGTTTATATTCACTTCCTTCAAATATTATATATTCAATTAAAATTTAAAAACCCATGTGTTAAGAAATTATTAAGAATTATCCCTTAATGGAAAATAAAAAAATTCCGTTTTCCAATATTTGTTTATTTTATAGAATTTATTTTTTCAAATCTGATACTCCCTAAATATTTCACATAAAAATGAGTGAAATTCATTGAAAAAATGAAGGAAAGTTTTCATCAACTTGATCGAATTGAGTCAAATTTCGTTACAGCAACATCCTAGCTTCTGCGAAAACGCGCCAAATGTAATAGCGCAGAACCTGTTCTTTCCCCGACAATACTGCTCATCTTTTCTTCACGTTCGACAAGTTTTATGAATAGCGTGCGCGGTCTATTTATATCTTAAGTCTATGATTGCTGCAGTCGGATGTGATGCACGCAGACTTCATAAAATTTTCTAGACCCAGTAGTGTAGAACTTTTTCGTAGTTCATTGACACTATTTAGACTCTGCATCTCGGGCATGGCATTCTTCGACAGTAAAAACGACACATTTTGCTTGTGTCATTAGTTTCGCTCTCATTTAATGGTACTAGACGTTCCGTTCACATGGGACCGTCTCATATTTTGAAGAAATCTCTCTCAGTGTCCCTAAAAGCATTACGGTTAGCTATTTTGCTAGCAGGAAATCTTTTGAAACTCTCTGGGGGTATTTCCCCGTTTATTTTCATATACTTTTTTAAAATTTGGAAAACTTCCGTGGAATATTGCACATGAGGTTGTTTTCAGGAGCACATTGCAAAAAGGTATATATATTTTCAGTCACACCAGCAGAAGAGAAATCATTTAGTTTACGCTCAAAATGTATAGCTGATGGGAACGCCAAGAAAATACACTTTGAAGAGAATAAATTAAATGAGACGAGTTCCTTCCTCCTACGATAACATTCTGTGGGAGGAAAAATGTCTCATTTTTTGACTACTGGTCTGATAGATAGATAAATTCTTCTGATTCCCCCAATTTCTCATTCTTTTTCTGAATTTCCCACACTCATTGCAACACGTACTCGAAGTTATTTCATCTCTACATAAGCATTCACCTACAGTTTAAATTTCGCTGAATAACGCTGCCGTTCAAAAGATATTTCAGGATATTTTTCCGGTTATACTGCACCCCCCCCTTCTCCTCGGTTCAAATAACAAATATACAAACAACAGTGCTGTGAAGCAAAATACTATCTGTATAAAAAGATGTTTTTTCGGTAAGAAATATACTGAGAAATCGAATTTTCTGGATGTTCTGCCGAAACGAATATTTGGAAAGAAGCGATTTTTCTCCTCCAGGAATCCCAGATCCTCTTGCATAACGGACAAGTGCGCTAACCAATGCACCAGAGAGACGCAATTTTTAATGACTTATAATACGCATTATGAGCGTTTTCCCTGACGCGACAAATCACTTTTCGTTCCAAATATTCGTTTCGACATAACATCTAGAAAATTCTATTTCTTGCTATCCGTATTGTTTACATTCGTTTTCTGTCATCGAAGCTACTAAAATACGTAAGCTCATCGCGTCGAATTTCCTTTAAAAATTTTTCATGCATCCAAAACCGATGTGATGCTTCAGTACAATCAGCATTTGCGGGATTACGTACGCAAATGGTATTATACTTAACTTTTTCTATTATTACAACGCGTATCCAAATAAAAATGCGTGGTTTTGCAGGAAAACCCGTGCGCTAGATTCGAGTAATTACAATATTCGATTCCCCTCAGAGGCAATTGAATTTTCTTTCTTGAATTCATCTTCGCATCAGCCAGCTGTGGGAAAACTGCGTAAGTACAATATACAAGGTGCTCTGTAAGTCCTAATTCGGCCTTCATCTCATCAACCGTTTGTCGTAGAGGCATGGTTCCAATTTAAAAAAAAAATGCTCAAAATGTCTTAAAAAATCACTGTGTGCCAGTTTCAAGAGTGAAATTATAGTGTGTCATGAAAATAAAATATATAAATTTTTATATTGTGGTGAAAAGCTTTGTCCGTTAGTTTGCGCTGTTCTTTCCCAACTTTTCTCCGATTTCGAATTCGAATATCTCAGCGAATATAGCTTTTAGAAATAGGAAAAACATTTTTGTTGGCCTCGGGACAGTCAGTTCAACAACTTACTAATTGAAAGTTAGAGGGCAGTGACTGTATAAAAAGTATATTTTTATTTTTTTACATACTGTATTTTCACTCTTGAAACTACTATAGAGTAATTTTTGAACCATTTTGAATGTTTTTTTTAAACTGGAACCATACGTGTACCATGAACGGTTCATGAGATAAAGGCCGAATCAGGACTCACAGGACACCCTGTATGTTATTAATTGTACAAAAAACGTCAATACGAGCGTGACTTTTTTACTTATTTGCGAATCCTCAAAATTAAAGCTCAATATTTGTTTCGACTTTAATACAATGCTGCACTTTTCCAAATCAATCCTTCATTTCCATTATTTTTAATCTCTAGAACGGAAGTTCTGAACCTTTCGTGTTTCCTAAACTCCCCTTATGCTGATTAAATGAAGACCATGGACTGGAGGCCGGGACTCCTTTGAAGAATAATATTCGATATGAAATAAAGTAAAAAAACAATAAGGTAATAGTTTCGTCATTCAAGCTCACGGACTTTCTGAAACCTCTCCAATGATCCCGGGTAAAGAACCTTTGCTTTTAAAAGAATCAATACATGTATCTCGTTTGAGTAAGCGTATTTCCTTAACTGCAACACTATCCTGCAGTAATATCGTGATCTGTCAAAACAAGTGAATGAGCAACGCCCTGAGATAAAAACGTAGTTTTTTTTTTTTTTTTCTACGTGTGTGGTGTACATTTTGTCAAGTTGACCATTAAACTATGTGTCGCGGGAGATAATAACAACGCGGACTCGGTTTGACCAGGCGATATGGCTGTAAGGGCCACATGATCATGAATATTTCAACTCTCCTCATTTTCTTTCCCGTCCCACAGACTTACGTAACGTGATCAGCAGAGAGAGAAAAAGCCGTAACATCTCAGCATAAATATTTCATTACCTTTCCCACGTTTGGTCCGTTTTTTCTGCATATATGTTTTATATGAGCCAACGCCGCCCTCTTGTGGCCACGATAACATGCATTTTACTAGGTTGTGGATCTCCGTTAAGGGACTCGAACCCACTTTTTTTTGCAGGAATATTTTTTTCATAAAAACGTTGCAATAACAGAGCAGTGTTTCTCAGTCTTTGTGAAAACAAGGACAGGTAAAACGTCTGAAACTATTCGGCGGACCACTTGCGTCCCGCATTACGAGACATTCTTGTTATTTTCGTTGTTCCGATTATTTTTTATGCATCTGTCCCGTTTTTTGAAGGGCACGTATTTGAATTGTGATATTTACTAAAGTCGCGAATACACACACACACATAGCGTTTTCATAATATAAAGTGAGATGAATATTCATAATTTTTGCATAATTATCATAATAATGATAAATGAATGAAAAAAAATGAAGGAAAAACTCATCTCATTCAGCATACAAAAACATATACTAATGTGAATGAAAAATTTAGTATTATTTTATCAAAAAAAAAAGACAGGCAATTATAATTTTGAACGTAATACGATTGATACTGGAATGAATTAAGCTTACAACGAAGAAAAAACTGCTTTTTTTGGAGGGGGAGGTTGCTTTACACGAGTTTTTGGGTAGCGCAAAGTAGCCCCAGTTTTGCTCATAGCATTACCATCAAACTACTAGAGATCATATAACGATAAATAATCAGTGAATTACAACATTATAGGTATACTTTAAAAGACTATTAGTTTCTACATGTAAATCAACAGCATTTACTTTCTAATTACTGTGATTCGTTTTTTGACACAACGAAATAGTATTTTTTCTTCAAAAATTCCTGGGGAAATCACCTATCACAGACATGTTTAGCAGGTGATATCCAAAATAGAGTAGATGCATCTCACAAACTCAAATAACACATGAGTTTACCGACATGTCTCCTGCCGGGAAAAATCCAAACTGTTTGGAATTTTTCATTAGAATAGCAGCATAGCCGCTAGGAAACGATGAATCTTTTTTCAGGATTGCTGCGAAGTTACCCCCTCAAGGCAGAGGCGTAACTGGGGGGGGGGGGGGGGGGGGGAATGCTGAAGGGGGGCACCCCCCCCCCCCCCTAAGCAAACGAAAAATTAGAAAATAATAATAATATTTCCGTAAAGAAATTGACATATGGATACATAATATACCCTTTATATGCAATATTAACCAAGTTCTGTAAATTAAAATACTTTTTGAAGGATGTCAACTCAAAATTTCTCGGAAAGAAAATTTTTGTGCCCCTTTTGAAGGTCGGTTCTGTGTACGCCGCTGCTTCTAGGTGCAAAGTAACCCCGGATTACGGTAATCATTCTTAAAAGCGAACACTTGTTTGTTAGCTGAGTACGATTGCAAATTCTGATCACGCTTAACACCGTGGTGGGGTTTCATTTCACTAAGCCATCTCTCAAATCTCCAAAGACATGAATCACGCCAGCTTCTTAATACAAAAATAAAAACCGGGAAATGCGTGGAAATTAATACGGATATCGCTACCGGAAAAACACTTTTGAAATTCTACTCTTTAACGCGAGAAAATCGGGTGATAACGGATGTATGAAAAAAAAATACACACACACACATACATACAAAAAAAATTATGAACCAATGGTTATCAGACATGAATATTTCATTTCCCGCCTTATCTTTTTTAGGGTTTTTTTACCACTTGATGGCAAAAAAAAAAGGCACACATTTTCCTTTTCTACCTCCAGAGATACTGATACGTGCGTTTGAAATGTGTCCAAATTCCCGCTCATTGTCATAGTAACATTTCCGTGAGCCAAAAGAATAACTTAAAATAATAACGGTACCTAAAGAAAATAAAAAAGCATTCATAATCTTGACACAAGACATTTTTTTCCATCTTGGTGTTACACACCCTTTGCTGTTTCTTATCCTTGAAGCCTCCCCCATTGAATTTATTAGCAATTTGCTCCCTTTCCGTGATGACGGTTCTGTTTTATTTTGGTTTCATTGTTTTTTTTTTTTTTCACTTATTTTTGCCGACTGCCCTTTTCCTCGTGTAAGAATTCAATTACAGCGTGTTGTATTAAATATTGTTTCGCTCTGGATATATTACATTTCCGACATACGTGGTGGTTTCAGACTTTCGAGGTAAAGCGTAAATCTTCGCTATCATTAAGTATTGGACGCGTGTGACGGATACTTCGTCACCGAAACTACTTACCACTACTTTAATGGTTGGATACAATTTGAACTCTTGAGATGTTTTATTTATAGTTTGTGCGGTTTGTTTCTTTCTACACAAGTATTATTTACCCGAGGGAGGTTCCAAAACGTATTTTTCCCATGATTGGTTTCGGTACCTCACGCGAAGAAGAAAAAATATATAATGACTTTGGAGCAGTAATTGATGTTAAACGCAGGGTTCTTCTGTATAGCTCATAAATCAGAAAGGAAATCATCTCAATTTTGTGAAATATTCACATGTTGGGCTCGTTTATTTGTTTTGCGAAATACTACTCTGCGTCACAAGTCCACTGTTCTACTCCAATGTTTCTCAACCTATGGTCCGCGGACCATAGATGGTCTTCAATGATGACAAAGGTGATCCGCTGACAGACTTGATAATTTACTTCTAAATCAATTGTAAAATTGTTCAATAGTTTTTTTTGTTTTTTTTCTTTTTTTTTGTATCAATAATTATACCAGTGGTTCTCGACCGGACTCGGTATGTGGTACTGGGATATATTGAGGCTGCCACAGGTGAAAATCTGAAGAAAAGGGAGCCACAGAGAGTTGTGAAGAAGCTTTTTCAAGGGAAATATGTGCATAATGTGTATACGAATAAATCTTTACCCATGTCCCCCATGAGGCGAGTGCCTCGCTCAGAAACTAAAACTTACTCTGCCGTTCGTGTCCAGTATCCATTTTGGCACCCCTTCACCGTAATTTCGAATGGGAAAATAGAACACTGAATCCAAGCACTATCCAAAAGAGCACTGAACCCAGTGCTCTTTTTTGATAGTGCTTTGATTCAGTGCTCTATTTTCCCATTCGAAATTACGATTGTCTGATTGTCAACTACAGTTCAGTTTATAACCATTTTGTAATTTTATAAAATATACATTTGACAGCGTTCATAGATGCCTTTCAGTTTTAGTACTGATACAAATAACGAGTATGTCTCTGGGATGAGAGATCCGTATCTCTATTCAAAGGCAAGCTTCCGTTACCTTTGTGTATTGTTTTCGCTTCAGAACCTTCATGGTATACACGAGCTTATAACGCTTTCTTGTCATTTTTTATTATCAATTAAGATTTGAAAGTGGTTCTGCGTCCATGCATACAAAGGCCACAAAATCCGTAGAGGAGGAGGTTGGGGGATACGAGTTCCGTTTATTTCTGCATTATAAATATCACAATGGAATACTTGAACCGTACCCTATCCTTATAGTAATGGAATAACAGATAACATCTGATTCTTTATTCCAAACCTATAACTTACCCTCGACAGTATTGCATTGTTCTACGAATCTCTTTGTAACTGAATTTTGACTGTGCATTATCATACTTATTTCCAACAGCTAAATACGTATATCAATGTTTGCTTCAGACAATCATCAGATAAGTATGGATATTTTCTGTAGAAATTATGTTATGCATTCAGTTTAAAAATATTCAATTCAACAACTCCATTTTCCAAAGATGTATAACCTTTTATCTCTCAAAATTCAAATACTTTAAAAGTATATGTGAACTTCAAGAATTTCTGTTCAAAGATTCACGGCAAATCGTAAATGAAATTAAATCATACATTATATTGTTATGAAATGTTTACTGTGCACCAGTATTGTAATTTGCATTGAGGGTAAAGTTTTCTGCATATAATATTGTAAATCTGAAAATGGGAGAGAAGTTGAATTTGTATAACGCGTGTATGAGAGTAAATTTCACTAGTTTGAGACAGAAAATCCCCTAACTCGGTTATAAACAGAATGCGATGTTCTGTATTCATTATTCTAGGGAAGAAATGTTTTCTATTTGCCATACTAAATGTAGTATATGAGAAAAAATGTTGGAGGAAGAATTCAAACATATAATGTAATGGAGTGGGCATGACGAGTATATTGTGTACATTTCGTAAACTCATATAAATATATGCTGAATATAACCATCAAAATGCAGGGTGATTATAATTGAAGTTCCCGTACTCTGAGTAGTTTTCCTCAGAAATTGCTTATCCGAATTGCTTATACCCAAATTTTTTAGGATATCTTAATGAGACCATGAGAGAAAGATTTCTGAAATGAAAAAAGTTAAATTTTTGACCACCAGGTGAAAAAGTGGCGCTTTTTTTTATTGCAGTTTACATTTTCACATGGTTCATTCAGCGTATATACCAAGTTTCAATGGAATACGTCCTCCAGAACGGGCGCTATATAGGTCGGAGTAGTGTCAGTACACTGGCGGGTGCTACATTGGCCTGAGCAATGTAAATATACTGAAACTACTCAGAAGTTACGACGTTAGAAGTTACGCAGACGACTGTAGTTTAGTACGTAGCTACTATGTAAATGAGTGAAATTTTTTTTTTTTTTTTTTTTAGGTTTTTTTGTACGGAAAATATGAATATACACCGGAAAATCATTTTAAAAGGTTTACAATTTTGCTATTTTAAATATTTTTTCACTCCCGGTGGTTTAACCGTATTTTTTATTTATCCGTTTCCTCTTTCCCAACTATTAGCCCGGATAATCGAGTTTCTACTGCATTCAAAGGGGTTGGTGCACGCAAATTTACCAAAAAGTACATTTTTGAACTTTTCAATTTTCAAATGCTATGAAATTTTTCTGCCTTTAACTGTGTTCATATTCTTGTTCTACCTGTACTATAAATATTTCTAAAATATTTTAATATAAACTACTGTCAGGCATTATATATGCTAATGTTTTCCACTGAAATGCTCTCTTCTTAAAATTAAGCTTTTTGTGAGATGAAGAACATTTTTGCAAACACCACTCATTCAAATATCTTGAAACTTTGTGTCTCTCTCAACAATATAGTGTTACATACTTTTAACACCGGGATATTTTATTTAAAAACACATTTATGGCACAAAATATGGGTCACTTTTGGTGATTTTTAAAGAAGTTGCATGTTGTTGAAGTTAAAATTCGAGGAAAAATAATGAATAATTAAAATCGTAAATGCTTGCGTTACATTGCACAAAAATACCTATACCATTTAAGAAAAAAATTGAGTGAGTGCCTAAAGTGAACAGAAAATTTTTAAATGTTCCTTAAAGGAAGGAGGTTTTTTCCCATAGGAAAGCATAGGAAGCCAAAATCGTGCACCAACCCCCTTAATTCTAAAACAAAAATTTTCGTTTGTCACTTTTTATGTTCAAAAATATATATTATTAGGAATGATTTTACTAATAATTACTCACTTCCAATCAGTATTCCACGTATTCACCGAAAAATTCCGAAACTTCATTTCGACACTCAACAAATTCAGCTATTCCATACCGAGAAAAGATACTAATAACTTGCCACTAATTAAACGGTTTCAATAACATTAATTATTTCGAAATGAATTCGTTCTATAGAAGGATGAGTGAGTACATTCTTGAGAAATCTAAACGAACGAGAAGCTACGCGGAATTTTGAAAAGATATACGAAACGGCGGGAGAATTCTAGATAACTCACACTTCAGACTTTTTTCGAGATACCTTATCGCAAGTTTACGTTCAAGAAATGTTACGGTTGGTTTTTCTGTTTTTTTTTCAATAGTGAAAAACATTCTTGAGCGTAACCGTCGATGTCTTTTTACGTTGAAGCCGCAACGCGACATCAAGACGGAAACGTTGTCCTTTCATCGCACAAAAAGTTGTATAAACGCGATTTCTCGTCTTATCGCACGTCGCTGTTGATACCAATTAAATAATAATGGTTCTTGAGTGAGAATGCAGTAGCGGAGATAAGAATCGATATACAGTACGCACACACACACACACAAGAAAAAACGTAAAGAGTGGGGGAGATGAGAAGTCATCCTGGGCAATCATTAAGGCTAATGAGCAAAACGATTGTGTTTCACGATTGACCGTTTCCATCGAATAACATTCCCTCCCCCCACACACAACGATAATTTCCTACGAGCCCCGTATACAAATGGGCGCTTCAATTAACTTTCCACTGAATAGAATGAGATAGGCCGAATCAGATAACGCTTATGACCTCCAACTCCTCCATTTGTTTATTTTATTTATTTATTTATTTATTTATTTTTGTTTATAGGGTTATTGGTAGCTATCATCATCGGCTAAAGAGTGAGGAAGATTAATGAGGCGAATTATTGTTAAATGTTTCTCATCGCATACTCGTTACGTTATCTATAGGTGTAATAATTATATTGAGTGTGTGTGTGTGTGTGTAATAATTATATTCGAGAATTAGTTTCATTAACTGATGGATGAATAGGTTTTTGAATCCTCGAGAAGAAAAAATATGAAGGAATATATCATAAGCATCGAATAATTTGAGACCCTTGGCCTCGTAACAACACTTTACCTACAATCTATACAGGAACGGACTTGTGCAGACGCAAAATATTACGGTCCTAAAAATTGACTACTCAATGATACCATAAGTATTGCTAGTACTCTCTCTCGTGAATTCAATTAGTTACTTGCAAAAGCATTTCTCTTTATTTGTTCTACATCAGTGTTCCTCAACCATTTTTTGCCCGTGGTCCCTTGTGACCATATTTTGTTTCTCGTGAGTCCCCCTTCTGTCTCATCCAGGAGCACCTCCTCCCCATTAAGGAACGAGACCCTTCTTACTTATTGAACAGATTTTTTGAGTGAATTCATACGAAAGAAAAATTTCATGACAAAGGGGATTCAGTGAGGGTTTCCGGAGGGTGGGGGGGGGGAGCTCCTATACAGTGCCGTCTCACCACCATGGGCCCTTGGGCAAAACAGATTTTCAGGAGCCCTTTGTTTTAGCTGAAAATAACAGCTTACGTATTGAAATTTTTCTAACAAATAATAGTACCAGATCTCATTATGTAGGATCCACTATTGACATCAGGGCTATGTGTTAAGATGGTTCTACGCAGGGCCATTTTAGCAGTATCAGGGAGCTCTTACCTGGTTGGGAGCACCTGCGTGCAAATTTACATACTTACTCTCGAAAAAAACAGTATCAAGTCTCATTACCGTGGGGCCTTCCTACGCACTCAAAGCCCCGGGCTGTGTCTGAGTGGGCTCATGTGTTGGGACAGCCCTGGCTCTATGGGCACTTCTACTTAATTCTGAAAGCTGTCGCATTTTGTTCTTACCATATTTTTCTGTTGTTTTCATTGCTTGACATCTATTTTTTTATAGCTGCTTGTGGCCCTCTTTAGCAGCTTGGGCACTCTAAGGAGCCACGAGTTATTTGAAGGAGATAAAACTAGTATTTCACGAGAGAACGTGGTAACACAATGTAATCCCGAATGAATGTGTCACGCCACTCAACGGTGCCACTGAAAATTCTCGCGATCAGTCAGTGATGCCACAATATGACGTGAATGTAAATGTTTTGAAATCCTAGTTATATAGAGGACAGAAAAAAATTCTCCACGGCTCTGACTATACAGGAACCATATAATATTTTTAGCACGCAATGCATTAAATACGCCGGCATTTTGCTGTCATGCTTGAAAGATTCGAATTACCAATATAATTATGAGTATTTACCATAATGTCACAAAGCTTTCCTGACGATGATGTAGAATGTAACTGTTCTGGTTGGATTCATGAATCTGGAGTCATAAATCCTGGAGACTAGTGAATCATTCACGCACCATTATGCAAATATACGCCATCGAACATTTCATGCTAATGAACATTTTGTTATTTCCTCTTCTCTTTTAATTGTCGAATCTTTGGCCCATTCCAATACCTGTTCGAGATACGTATAAAAGCGTGCACTATCGGATGAGGTTACACAAAGCAGGGAGAAAGAGAGAGAGAGAGAGAGAGAGGACGAGAACGCGCGTATATATACGTATATAGCCGTGCTAGCGTTCAGTCGTTTGTGAAATGTGTTAATGACGCTAAATAACGTACGGGAACCCGAGATGATGAACGTTTGCTGTGATGGTGGTGGTCACCCTGGTAACTTGGTTCGAGTCCCGTTCAGACCCCTTTACCTCTCCCTCCCTATATTTTCGCCTTTTGGGAGAAGACGACGGTAATTATGAAGCCATGAATGGCGGGCGCGTGTTTTAGTGGTTCGAAGTGTTGTTGGGAAAACGGTGGTGTTTCATAATGGTGCGGAATGATTTGAGATGATATGAGAGCGGATTTATTACTAACGGGACATTAGCATAATATTTTACGCAGGCTCTTTTCACCCCCCCCCCCGTCCCCCGTCTGCGGTGAGTAGCCGACACGGTGGATGACTATACAAACATTAACAGATCCGAAAAATTTCTGTGCTGTTGCACAAATCAGCATAATCCTACTCGCGTAATGCAGCAATAATCATTTCTTATTCGTGATAAATAATATCACGTGCAGAGTGTAGCATGCATGCATATGTATTAATCATCCTGTCATGTTTATTACTTTATAAGTATCATTTTCTGCAACTTATTTTTCTTTTCTGCATACGAAGCAAGTTTTAATCATTTCAGATTTTATGTTTACAGTAACCTGGAAATATGTTCCACAAAAGAATATTTAAAATTGGAAGAATGCTCGACTACCGCCATGTCCTAACCAGACGCGGGACTCAGTGCGATAATAATAATAGCTGCGCCAGAGGCGTCTTAATTATTTTGGGGCCCCTTAGCCCGATTTTATATATTCTATAGGGAAGGGGGAATCAGCATATCTAAAATGCTGAAAAAATTTCCGTATAAAAAATTATAGACACATTTAAATTTGAATTAACAAAAAAAAATTTGGCGAAATTCTTACTGAAATCAATTTTATTGATGTAAGAAATTATTTCAAAATTCTTTAAAAATAATTTCAAACAATAAACTGCTTCTTTCGGAGTCATGTCACCTTTTAGGTTTTTCTCATGAATTTATAACCCCCCTGTATATTGGTTTTCATTTCTGTGTTAGCCGTCAACAGTGAAAATTATTTTTCCCATTTATTTACTTTTCACCGATCCACAAATTATTTTTATTATTTATTTTCTCCTTTCCCCCCCCCCCCACCGGTCCGCAAATAATTCCACTCATTTATTTTCTTCGGCCCGCAAATAATTTGTTCTATCTATCAATTTTTCGCTGGTCCGCAAATCTCCTTCTACTATTATTTTTTCTATTAATTTATATTTTCTATTAATTTCAATTTCATTTCCTTTTATGAAAATAAATTACAGAACATAATAAAATTGATATACTTTTTGATACATATAAGAGCATCAATATAATATAAATTGTACATTTGAAGTCGAACCACGGAGAAAAGAGCATACAAATGCTCTGACGAGCTCCGTGGGCGATGAGAAGGGTTGACAAAAACAATAAATTGATGCCATTATAATAAGAAAAAGAAATAAAAAGAAAATAAATCTCATAAATGGCTGTGGCGTTAAACAGAATTTCACATGGGTCTCAAACATACGCTTAGGCTATTGATTTCTCTTAAAGCGGCAGGTAGCGTATTCCAGCAGCTTGGGTCCGTAACATTAATATTTTTGAAAAGCATATTAGTGCGAGCTGAAGCGGGGGTAAAGCACATCACGTCCACGGGTATTATATTCGCGGTTAATGGAAGTCAGTTGCATAATATCTGAGAACATGTGTAATTTGATTGCCTTGAACATAAAAAATTGAAAGAAAATAATCGTGAAGTATATGGAAACAAGAAGGATGTTGGTAGTGCGAAAAGATGTGTGGAAGGGGAATGAGATGAGCGGTTGTTCTCAGGAAGCGTCTCTAGATGATGGCTAGGTTATTTAGCTTATTCGGACGACGTGCGACCCCAAATCAAGTGACAATAAGTGAATGTGGGAAGTATAAGAGCATTTTAAAGTAAGAGTTTAATTTTTAACGGAATGATAGTAGATAATTTAGCAATGATGTCCGTTGCCTGTCTCACTTTAATACGGTTGGTATTTATATGGTCATCCTTTTTCAAGTAAGAATTGAATATCACACCAAGAAATTTTACTGAGGAATTGTACTGAATTTTTAAAAGTTATTTATGGAGACTGGTTGGATAACAAGAAGAATCTGCTTGTTAATTTGTCGAAGTAAAATACTTTTTGTTTTTATGTGGTTCATTGTTAGTTACAACAAGAGGTCGTAGATTTTGGATTAGTGAGAAAAACTCTTCAACTATAGAAGAGGATACAAGAAGACTTGTTTCATCCGCGTACAAAATCAAATCAAGATCCCCGATTAAATTCAATATCATCCAAGGAGACTTCAAGATCATATATGTTGAAGAGTAGAGGGTCCAGACAAGAACCCTGGTCGATCCCAAATTCACCACGCACTAAGCATGACTTACTTCTACCCTTTTTTTGGCCTATAAGTAGATAACTAGCGAGTAGTTGGAGCGGATGTGCCCGAATTCCAAAATGATTCAGAAACTGTTGAAAAGGGCATTTTGAAGTGGAAATGTTTCCCTTTGAAAATACACGCTCTTCAAATATACAGTCCTTTTGCCACATTTTACTGGCGAACCGTTGATCCTAGAGCCATATTTCCACTTAGGAAAAACGTTTCCAAATAACTAAAGAACTCGGATACGTCATTCATGTTCTGTTCCATTATCAAAATACAAAAAATTAAATTTTTATACGGACATCTTGCCCCCAAAAACCAAATTCTAAAGTTGTTGCCCTGTCTCCCCTGAGGTCAACCAAAAAAAAATCATTTTTTTTAAATGTAATATTCGCTGAAATATTTGAATTCAAAAATAGAAGAAAAGTTATTAAACATTAGTATTAAACAAAAAGACAGAGGTGCTCAATCTTTTGGAGAGTGCGGGTCGCTACACTGGTTTTTAAAAATGTCGCGGGCTACTTGAGGGATCTGTGAATATGCCACAGGTAACTTGAGGGATCCGGAAATGTGTCGTGGGTCGCTAAAGAGTGATCTGAAAATTTGCAGTGGGTCACTTGGATGATCCGAAAATATGCCACGAGCCACTTAATTGCTCCAGAACTGTGCCGCTAATCACTAAAGCGAACTGTAAATACAATTCAGGTCACTTAAGTGATCTATGATTATACTGCGGGCCACTTCGGTGATGTAGAACTGCACTGACTGAAGTGATCTATGAATGTGCAAAGTGATTTCATTCTTACAAAAAATAGGTTTAAGGTAACGGGCAACATCAGACGACTCCGAGGGTTAAATTTGGCCCAAGGATCCTGAATTGACTATGCATGACATAAACCAACTGACAACGCTTCTTTACCTCATTTATGCTGTTCTTTTCCAACTTCTCTCCGATTTTGAATTCAAATATCTCAGCGGATATTGCCCTTGGAAAAGTGGAATATTCGTTCATTTTGTCATCACTAGAGACAGGGCAACAACCTTCTAATTGAGTTTCTATAGGACAGGTTGTTCCGTATAAGAAGTTGGTGTTTATATTTTAATAACTATACATCCCCTCGCAAACATCAATGACGTATCTGAGATCCACACGTTATTTGGATTTTTTTTTTTTTAATTCTACCCCTTTGCTCGCGAGCACCATGGTGCTCCCCTGAAGTACCCAGAGTGCTCGATGCTGCTGTCCGATTTCGTGTTCGCGAGCACTTGATCAACGTTCCAATTAAAAACATCTCGTAAAAATTGCATTCGAGGATT
Organism: Pholcus phalangioides; assembly: GCF_987345545.1. Taxonomy (NCBI): domain Eukaryota; kingdom Metazoa; phylum Arthropoda; class Arachnida; order Araneae; family Pholcidae; genus Pholcus; species Pholcus phalangioides. Next base: position 27,826,857 of record NW_028301602.1, read on the forward strand.
GATATCATCCTGATTTTTCATGCATTCATGTGTTAAACTTGCCGTAAGGGTGCTGTTCTTTTGGTGACGGGTGCAGGCAGTACTCGCGACTGGAGAAAGTTTGAAGACCTCTGTTTAGAATCGAATCAATGGTTCGCCAGGAAAATGCGGCCAAGGGGAATTACTGAATCACCCCCCCCCCACCCCTTGTGTGTATAATTCCACATTCCTCAATAGAAAACAAGAAATATTCCTACCTGAACGGGGACCGTCTAGTATTACCGGTATTTTTGTGGTTGATGACACGCGGCATCGGGGAATCGACTCGTTGATATCCATTGGCGATTGCGTTATTAGCGGTGATGAACCTTGGAATGCGGCTGAAGTTATTCTGGCGATCAGTGGGACGCCATGAAGTGTGTGACATCGTCTCGAGCGCACTTGTCGCAACTTCTCTCCGAGTGCGTTGGAATCCGAAACATGGCGGCTGCTTTCTTGCCGAGTCACATCTCTTGAAATCCATTCCGGTTATATTCCGTCCTCTCACATCATTTCATGGCATTTCACATGGAAATGCCCGAAAACCTGCGGAGAAAAAAAAAAACTCAACATACTTCTTATCAATATGCTATCGAAGATATTGTTGTAAAATCATGAAAATTTGCTACATGGTAAGCTATTCGAAGGTTTTCAACAGCTGGCTGATGTGAAGATGAATTTAGGAAAGAGAGAATTCAGCTGCCCTCTTGCTGGGAATCAGACCCCCTCCAAGAAGTGAAGAAGTAAATGCTTGAGTTTTCATGTTATGTCACTACCGTGTTGCGGGTCTGCTTGCTCTCCTTGCTCTCTCAGTAGGCTGACCATATTTCCTCGAGAGAGATATGGGACATCGAGATTACAAATGCGGGAAAATACGGGACATCGCCAATTATCGCCAAAAACGACGCCAAAACCAAAAAAAGTTGCCAAATATTGTTGAAATTACGGAAAAATCACAATGATGCATTACTGCAAATTGCAGTGGATTAAAATGTATTTCGCAAAAAAAAAAACTTTTACCAAGGCAAATGTGGGAGATTAATATTCCCATATATAGTTGTAAATAACAATGTTATAAAGTTGAAAAATAATTTCAATCTTTGACTTCAATAAAGAGCAAAAATTCAAGAAGGCTTCGTGTGAAATAAGGGAAAAACCGGGACACTTTTGCCAAAAAGTCGTGACGGCCAAAAAAACAGAAAATACCGGGACTGTCCGGGGAATCACGGGACGTATGGTCACCCTATCTCTGAGGATCTCTGAGGAAAGACTTTTTTCAAATGGAAGACCGACATGCATTCGGGCCTCGAAGTTAGAAAAACGGAGAAAACTAACTTCGGCAGAACACCACCGTGCCGTCAACGGGGTCCGCACCTGGATCCTCGGGGTGAGAGTCCAGTATGATGCCCACACTACTGCATAGTGGCAGATTACTAGACCACAAAGTCAATGAACATCTCAATCTTCTCACCTAAAGTACCAAAGGATGTTTAGAGGTGTCGCGAGTTCGATACACGGTTCGTCCTTGTCAGAAACTTTCCTGACGCAGGGATACAACGTAAACGGCGACGTACCACAGGAAAAAGATTGCTACCGCAGGGAGTCCCACATCAAGGGGCTAGCGAAACAACCTCTTGGTGAGTATTAAAAAAAAAAGGCCGCCGTTCGGAATCGATAATAAATTGTAGGTAACTTCAAGGCGCAAATGCGAGCCGATCTCCCTGTTAAAAAGTCTCGCCACAGAGAGCAACAGTCCTACAACGAGAAATCATTCAATCATAACACTTCACTCATAGTTAGAAAAACTGGTGGCAGATGGCAGCACTACACATAACAAACATTACACAGAAACAAACTTTACGTCAGGTTGCACTACACGTACACGCACATTCCCGCATGTACTGGTTCGTTGGGGGGGTTCCGCGGGGGGAGGGTGCATTTGTGGTGTAGCAGTAGTAGGTAGGGCCTCCAAAAAATGGCTCGGGGATCCATGATGTTCTAATCAGCCCCCGTGTGCAGAAAGTGACTGTGGTGAAACAAAAATGATCCATGGTCAAAATCTCAATATAAGTGGGTATGGGCCACTCACCCGGCAAGTGAGAGGACGTAGGTTCGATTCAACGTAAGGCTAGTTGCATTTTATTTCTTTCCTAAATACCAGCTGTTAAAATTCTTCGTATGGATAGCGGAGAGCAGGGCCGTATCTAGGATTTTCGCAACCACAGGCAAACATGATTCAGCCGCCCCTGTAACTTTAAAATTCGATAATTTTGTAAAGGTGTTCTTTATTCCTACCAAAAACTGCCGCCGCCCCCCCCCCAGTTACTGCCCTGGTGGAGAGTAGCCTCATCCTCGGTTGATCAGCTATTCATAAACTTTGTGAAGCATTTATAAAACGTGAGAACACGGGGTCTTCAACCAGCGGAGTTGAGTGGGAAATGAAGGCGCCATCTATATTGGTTGGTTAAGAACTTGTTTCTGATGTTATTGGTTGGATTCGAACCCATGGACCTTGACGGTAACCTTCATAGCGGGAAGACGAGCATCTTACGACGGCGCCACTCGGACTCACCACCTTAAACTGGCGAACCATTGATCCTAGAGGCATACTTCCAATTAGAAAAAAAGTATCAAAATTACGCGTAGACATAGGACACATCATCCATGTTGCAATTGGTTACATAGTTATTGAAATGAAAAAAAAAAAAAACTTTTTATACGGACACCCTGTGCTCAAAAACTGAATTGGAATGCTGTTGCCCTGTCTCTCTTCTGAGGAGTAAAGTATCAATACCACATGCTAAAAATACCGTGGGAATAGACCAATATACAGGGTGTCCAGTGAGTGCTAATGCGGTCTTTTCATCAACCGACCATCGTAGGATAAAAGTTTTATTTTAAAACATTCTCACAAAAGAGAGCGTTAAAAAATTACCCTGTACCAGTTTTGAAAGTAGAAATACAGTGTGTAACAAAATAAAAAATCCAACTTCCAATTAGAATGTTGTTCCCCTGTCTCCCCTGAGGCAAACGAAATATTTCCAAGTGCAATATTCTTTGATATATTTAAATTCAGAAATCGGAGAAAAATTGGGAAAGGACAGCATTAATGAGGGAAAAGAACGTTGTCTGTTAGTTTTTTCTGTGCTCTTTCATAATTTTTCTCCTCGGGAAATACAGGCCAACAACTTTCTGATTGGAAGTTAAAGAATAAGGGGACCGTATAAAAATTTTGATTGTTTCATTTTGTGATACTGTATTTTCGCTCTCAAAACTGGTACAGGGTAGTTTTTGAACGCCTTTTGAGCATTTTTAAATTGGAATCATACCTCTACTCCGGACGGTTAATAAGATAAAGGCCGCATTAGTACTTACACCATACCCTGTATACATGTGTGTGTATGTGTGCATACATACATGTGTATGCAAAACGGTTGCCAGAAGAAAACACTAGTATGATTTTAATGGATCTGCCTAACTAACCGTTACTATGGTAGAGGATGGTGATTCCGAATGGTGACGTTGGTTTTGTTTGTTGATAATGTGTGAAGAAAGCCAACATCACAAGTCTGATAATGTTTTCATGAATGTTCTTATCTTTTTCACACTTATTTTAATTTAATTTAATGTCTATTGCAAAACATGTGATAAGTGCACGTCTCATGTACGGATAGAGATAATCGGTTTAGTGAAGGGAAAAAAAGTTATAATTACATGTATTTTTTTTTTCATATTTAATCAGACTTTCCAACTTTATTTGGGAATTATGCATAATCGCCAGTAAAAGTAATAAATGTAGTGAAATTTAATCAAATTTGCTTTATTGAGAAAATTGGTGATTATATTCATAACCAACAGTGTACCACTTTCACAAACACAGTAGCATATGCATTTTAACATTAAAATGCATAGGAACCAATTGCGACTAAAGCCAAACGTCATATAAAAATGAAAGTTGCATAAACGAGGTTCGATTTTGTATTGTTCCTCTCAATTAGCGGACACTCCCCATTAGCGGACAAACTTTTTGGTTCCATGGGTGTCTTTCTTTCTTTCTTTCAAACCGAGCACAACTCAGGTCAGGGTCTATCACCATCTATGGACGATTTCCTACCTAGTGAGTTGTGCCGGAAGTGTAACTGTGTGTGTACCTAACAGTCTGAGTGCGTCCGTGGTGTTGTGTTTTTTGCGATATTTCAGTGCCGCCATCTATATTTCAGAAGTGAAGTGAGTGATGTGCTATGATTGAATTGCATTTGCACTGTTTGTAGGTCTGTTGGTCTCTGTGACGGGACTTTTTAACGGGGAGATCAGCTCGCATTCGCACCTTCAAGTTGGGAACTACAGAAAACCAACTTCAACCGACCACCACTGTGGCGACAGTGGGGTTCGAACCCGGGACCTTCATGGGTGGTCGTTATCGAAAGATTTTACTGTATATTTACTTCATTCACGATCTCTAAGATATAAAACAATCTGTTAATACAAATTTTATCAATCGTATTGAGGATAAACCATATTAGACAAAATTGACATTTTCCAGTTATACAAAAAAAATGTTGTTTTTCCCCTTTTCCCCTATGCGCTTTCCCCTATGTTTTCTTTTATAAACTTAGCAGACCAAATTGTCTACAAAAAATTAACAGCCCGCAACTCGTGAGATTCCTGAAGACAAAATAAAGAACAATAGCAAAATTGTATGGCCTCAAGGGATTTCGAATGATTAAACTAACATTATGGTTCCAGATTTGAAAACGTCTGCTCTGCACGTGGCAAAATATTTTACAAAACAATATTACAAAAGGCCAAAATTATTTGGTCATATTTAAACTCTTTGTGTTTGCATTTTGTATTTGCATTTCTAACATACAACACAATATGGAAAAAAACATAATCCATCATTTTACAACTATATCAATATTTCTTGCTGTTTAGTTTGATTTAACTATTAGTCATAACAGTTCCTATCCTTATATTTTATCATTACTTAGTTTTATCAAACTAATTCACATTTCTTGACAGTACGATTCATAATTATTCCATAGTTCCATACCATGAATATACAAGAATAATGAATACCATTATTCTATACCATACACTATCACACCCAGTGTTAATACAAATCCCTGTATAATGCGCGTTCTCGACCATAGGCGATATTATAAATGCCACTCGATACAGTTCCCACAGTAGCATCATACTCTACTATATTCAATATGATAAGAAGCATTACATGATATCTGATATGTTATTCAGAGATGTCATTTCAATGTTATGTAATTTCAAACGCACAAATAATATATCTTATTATAATATTACAGTAGAACCTTCCGATAGCGGACACTCATGGGACCAAACATTTTGTCCGGTAGCGAGAAATGTTCGCTAATGGGGAGGTGCGATATACAAATACAACGCCACAACAGGCAAATTGCCCAACGAGGTGGCTGACTTAAGAACATCATGGATCCCCGAGCCATTTTTTGGAGGCCCTACCTACTACTACTACACCACACATGCACCCCGCCGTGTGGACCAACTGAACCAACTACGCCCACTACATGCTGTGCACAACGAAAGAATTTCAGTATCGTCTTGATACAGAATTTTATTCAGAGGAAAATCATCTCTGGAGAGAATATTTAGAGAGGTCTTTTAGCTGTACAGGACAGCACTTGCTTCACTTGGCTTGTATGCGTTTGCACGTGAGATTTCTCACGGTTTAGACAACGAGTTTTTCAGCGATTGCTTCAACCAGACACATCTCAAGTAGCCGAACCATTAGAAAACCGTGAAAGTTATCCTCCGGAATAAGTCTTTTCCGACGGTGTATTTCTATCTCGATGGACCACACCAGGAATTCCGCGAATTCGTGCAAGATGTAAGTCCAGCTTCCCGCTTTGAAAGATTCGCCGTGGAGCGACGAAATTTTGCGGCCGATGTACGTGTGGCAGAGCTTGGCGAGGAAGAGAAGGCCCAACATGAAGTAATACAGATACCTCCGCCACGACGGTACGCCACCGACGAACTTCGTGGGGATGGTCGCCCTGCACAAGTCGCACTTCCATCTGTTCGTCATCGACATCCAGGTCGATAGGCAGGTGTTGTGGATATACGTCATGGAACCTTTGCACTCGCACGGCGAGATGAGATCGGCCGTAGTACACACACATAGCTGCCACGTGACGTTTCGCTAGTCGTGGCCCAGCCATCAAAGTTCAGCCGCCTCACGACAGTTGCCTATACGGTGCAGCTCTTGCATTCCCACGAGTAAGGTCCTTAAAGTATAGCCAGTGGGTCTTTAGTTGGTGGGCTGACATTGCTCGGTTGAGCCTGTGCTGTATTTTCGTAGTTCCCGGTCATGTGATATGTCGGCAAATGGGTCTTTGGTATCTGTAGGCTTCCTTGGCCCATCCTCACCGTCTTACTCTCTGTCTAGGTTGAGGTTTCCAAGGCAGGGCCCTGCACTCATATATTATTGCTCTGCTGAGCTCTGAGCTCGTATGGCCTTGCTGGCTAACCCATTTGCCGACGGGTCTTTGGTGTCTATGAGCCCAAGTTTCCCTTCTTTATGGTATTCTCCTCTAACCAGAGCCTTTCTAGTCAGCCCTGCACTCTCAGAGACAGTAGTCTTGACTGACAGCTGCCGTTCGGCTTTTGCGCCAGCCAGTGGATCTTTTATCTCTGTGGGCCACCATGGCTCTTCTTCGTTATCCATTACCCCAACGTCGGTGAGGAACCCCCCTAACGGGAGGGGGGGCTACCCTACTCACGCAGAATTAGTCGCCTACCTTAGCACCAACTACGTAAATCCGTTTCAATTAATTTTATCAGTATATTTTATTGTAATTTGGTTCGCAAAGTAAGCAATAATTTAGTTCTTACATACAGCCGCAAAAAATTCCTTAATAAGCTATTTAGGCGTTCAGTCTCCCTGTGGAATTTTATTTTCCGACTTCGGAAGGTGGATGGCAGCACCATTTTCCCCACATACCACTAGATACAAAATTTTCTCCCTGAATACTGCACTTAGAAACATGGATTTTTTTTTTGGCATCAAGGAGATGGGGCAACAACTTTCTAATTGGAAGTTAGATCACAGGGGAACTGCATAAAAATTTAGATTTTTTTTCGTGTACATATTGTACTTTCACTCTCAAAACTGGTACATGCTAATTTTTGAACGCCTGTTGAGCATTTTTTTAAACTGGAATCATACCTCTACGACGGACGGTTGATGAGATGTGCTAGCACTTACAAGACACCCTGTATGATAACAGCATCCACACTAGACCAGTGATTCTTAACCTTTTACATTCCACTTTCCACTGGCCAACGTGAAGGCCACGGACCCTTTTTCAGAACAATATTCAGTGCATGGTTTTTAAAACATTGAATTATCTGTTTTCTCATTCAAGCTCACGGGATCCCCTAAAGGCTTGCCAAGGACCCCCAAAGGATCCGCGTAACCCTGGTAAAGAACCTTTCACTAGGCTAAAACAGCTTTTACTGTAATGGCCGTCCACAACCCTGATCCAACATGGACTATTGGAGTGCCATTGCAATGGACCAATATCGTGCGCTGTCAACACAAAAAAAAAAATCGTTGGCGCTCGCTGTTTGCAATTATATAAGAAATTGATTCATGAATATTTTTTCAATTGTTCTATACTCAAAATTTGTTAGTTACTTTTATGGATACAGCATCTGTGTTGCCATACAGGCTGTACCAAATTGTTTTGCACGACAGATATCTCTGTAACCTTTATATAGAAGCATATTTTCACTTACAAAAAAGCTTTCAAATAACGTGTAGTTACTTGAAATCTCAAAATTTGTTAGACGGGTTCGTACCAGCACCTCCTAGAGATAGAAGGGCTCCACATTCTGCTTGTGACGTCAGTAAGTAGTCCATTTTCCCTCAGAATATTCAGGGGGGGGGGGAATTCCCTGCTCGTGCCAGTATCATCGTTGTGAGGAAAAGAAATTATCGGGCTCAGAATTGGCGATTTCTATGCCCCACATCCACTCACTATGCGGTATTTGTGAGCCAATCAGGAAGATTCTACGCCAAAATAAGAAGAAACGAAATAAGATGCTGTGTTTCAAAATGTGACAAACTTGCTAGGTAGTCTGAATGACGTTTAGTTGCTGACGTTTACCCGGTGTTGGTCGTACACATAGAAAAATAAATTTACTTTTTATACAGTCCCCGTCTGCAAAAAGTTTTAATAATTGAAATGTAGTCCTTTGAAAAGAGTCATTTGCAAAAAAATTTCGTGTCTTTAAATGCAATATTTATATAGATATTTAAATTATAAAATGGCTATGTTTTGGCAACTTACCAGTTTGTTGCCAAATTTTCCTTAACTCGATAATTGTAATTTTTAGGGCCGGTACACAAATACAATGCATTTAAGCATTTTATTCACAATAAATAGCTATTATATTTTTTGGCAATAACAGAATTTTTACAGCTTTGAATTGAATATACGTTTCGCAATTTATGAACCATACCCTCAATCATTGGCGGTAAATGCCGAAAGCTTCAACATCAAATATCTTCGTTAACACCGCATTTAAAATTTTTGCCGTTTTTTGTAAATGACTTCTCAGAACAACATTTACGTTTCACCAATTGGAGGTTTTTGCAACACAGGTTCTACATAAAATGTAATCATGTAAATGTACATTTTTTATGACCTATTGGGAAATTTAGGACATTTTGAGCAACTAAACCTCTTCATTTGAAAACTTTTTGTAAGTGAATGTTTCCAAAATCAGCGGTTGTACCGATATCTGCAAAAAATTTGGGGCAGCCTTTTGATTTAAGTAGAACTTATGCGACTCGCGCAAAATTATCAAAACTCAATCGGTCAATTTTAAATGAATTTTATCACCAATTTGTCATTTTCCATACAAAAAAAAAACAAATGAATAAATACAGAAAGAATGTCTCTTCTTGTTTCTGCATCCCCTTGTGTACACTCTAGAGTTACGGGGCTTCGGGTCGCTCCCGATCCTCGACGATTCCAACCTGAGCTTTCTTGGGACGTCTCTTGCGCCAACGGATCGGACAGTGGCAGATGTCGCAGCGACGTCTCTTTGTACGTACGAGCCACTTCAGGATACACTTCCAGTGCACAAATCGCAGCGTGCCGCTACACTTGCAGGGTGCAACCATCTTCTTTATGCCGCATTTCTCCATGCAGATTCTGCAGGTTGCTGTTTCGAAAGTCGCCGATGGAACGTTGCTCATGATACCTCTTTTTTTTTATACTTGTTCGTCACCCGGTGTAGGTATTATGATATGGAAGAAAAATTTCGGTGCGGAGCTTCCCAACCTCAGCTTATATGTACGGCTGTTTATTGTTGGTAGAGATTAAGATCGAAGCAATAGCTAATAGATTTGTTGAATGATAAACAAGTAGTTTTTATGCACGTAGTAAAAATGAAATAATTTCTTCAATTAACGAGTTATTTAGGGCAGTGGATCTTGTGTCTGTAATCAGACATGGGTCTAAGGACCCGTTGGGGATCCTTGGAGAGATTTCAGGGGTCCGTGAGCTTGAATGAGAAACAATTAACTTATTGTTGCATTATTATACACTGAATATTATTCTACTAGCAAAATACCCGGCGTTCTGCCCAAGTTTTCTCCATTTACTAGGAGCATAAGCGAAATGACAAAAAATTGTGAAAGGTTGAATATGTCTTAGAGATGTGTCAGAGCTACTCTGATAAGTATTGTTTGGGAACCATGTTAAAAAAATAATAAACATTCTAAAAGTCATTGTTGCTTCCGGTGAATCGCTGTTGCACGGTAGTGTTTTGCTCATTTCGGACAAGCTCTAATGAACTTGAGTTGCCTATCGTTTAAGCCGGGTCCTGTTTGGTACATACACTATTTGGTGACGATTGCTCCAAAATTGTAGATTTTTATGGATAACACACACACACACACACAGGCACACAGAAAATCAAGACAAATTTATAAACCGTAATCAATTTTATAAACCGTATTTACTCGCGTATAGGACAAGGTTTTTATTCAGTTTTCACTGCTTCAAAAACCTAGGTCGTCCTACACGCGCAAGTGATTCTAACACTTCCGGCGCCCCCGCATTTAAACGTATGACGATTGGGCACTTATCTGATCCGGGATTTGATTCTAACGATATAATACTGTATATTCATATCTGCGAGCTTCGAATCACTCTCTTAGGGTGTGACCATAGTGCGTCCGCATTTCAGATTCTGGAAACCCGCGTCGTTTCCGATTGGTTAAAAACCGGAATTTCAAGCTAAAAAAAATTTTTAATTCGGGTTAATGTATCGCGTGAATTAATTTTAAATCTTTCTGTATGTGTAAAATTGATAAATTTGATTTGATATAATAATTGACAGAGTTACAAAAAATTGACAGAGAATTGCACCCATGAAAATTCAGAACAAATCAAAGAAATTATTCCGGAATTCAGGAAAATTCAGAATTCCAAAAATGAAGGAAGTTCGAAATTCTAGAATTGACTAATATTTAGAATTTATGAAAGAAATTCTGAAATCATTTCCTTCTAGATCAAAGTGCAGATTTGCAGAATTGACGAAAATCCAGAATTTATGAAAGAAACCAGTTTCAAGTGTGCCCCCCCCCCCCTCATTACACGGGAGTCACACACACTCAAGGGCAGCTTTGATGCGAGGAGCTCTAATTCTAGAAATTTCTTGAGGGAAGGGAATCCTAAAAACAGAAGTGAAAGTGACGAAACGTGTCGTTACATCCGAGGTCGGTGTGTTTTAAACAAGGAGTTCATTAACATCACTCTCTATGAGAACCAGCCCGGACAGCCAATTATCAAATTATACAGCCGAGGTTCCGTTACTACCCGAGATCGTTATAACCAAGTGTGACTGTGTTTTTACATCACTCATGGTATTGACGTTGGGTAAAAGTGGGTACGCCAGAGGTTCTTCCATTTTAAACATTTTTTCGATTTATTTTCGATTTTTTTTCATTTTCGATTGTTTGGTGCCTTGACTCATGTTTAAAGATTGTTTGCAGAGCTGTCTCAGACCACCCACAAAAAAAAAGAGAGAGACAGCACTTGTAATGCTTCCACTTCATGGCGATATACGGGAACGAGATATATACTAATATACTACAAGTGGATATAGGCAGAGAGCTTTCTGGGAATGTAATTTGATATAGGCTAATGCTAGGGATGGCCCTTTCCTCTTTATCGGCCAAAGAAGCAAGTAAGTACCTTCTCTCTCTAGACTTGAAGATTTAACAGTCGGCGACTGCAATGTCAACACGATCCATAATCCTTCACTTTGCTGCAAGAAGTCCTTGAACTGGTAAAGAACACCCGAAACTTAAAATCATGGAACCACACTTTCGCTTAGAATGTTTGGTACACGTAAATAAATGCCATATACAGTCAAACCTCGTCACTCGTGAAAATGCAAAAATATAACTCCGTAACACAGTCTGCCCTTACCGGAACGCGGGCCAGGTGCGAAAATAATAGTGGGACTCCCCCTTTGCCCCGATTTTTTTCTTCTATGGGAGAAGGGAATCAAAAATTCGGAATAAATTAAAGAAATAATTCCAGAATTGATAAAAATGCAGACAAAATGAAAGAAATAATTACACAATTGAAAATCCAGAATGAATGAAACAAACAGTTTCAGAGTAAATGAAAGAAATAGAAAAGTAAATATAGAAATGAAATGAAAAAAACATCGATTCCAGAACTGATCAAAATTCATAATTCCAGAATTGATGAAAACTCATAATAAATGTGAAAGAAATAGTTTCAGAATCGATGAAAATTCAGAATATAAATGAAAGAAATTATTTTTTCTGGAACATTCATTTTTTTCACCAAGGGACATTGCACCAGGCTGAGCTAGCGTGTAACCGGACTATGCCGCCATTGCTTCTTTGGACCAGGGGGGGAAGGCAAATATTTGCGAATGACTATTGGGCCAGCCTTGACATGAGTGTGACCCGGACTATATGGGAAAGAAGACATAAATCTGTTAAATGGCGGACGTGGCTTCCAAGACTCCAGTCCGAAAGTCCAGACTATCCGGATCATTCTTTTTAAATAAACACCATAAATTCCCCTATGAAGAGATCCTTGTAATATTTGGTCTGGTCCCGTTAAATATCCCAGCCTGGGGGGGGGGCTATACTTCAAAGCGTGATGATGGGAGTATCACCAAGAAATAATCGTTCAACTTATCGCAAGGGTAATTTCAATAGAAATTTTTGAAGGATTGATTGTAAAAGAACATGCCCCGTTAAACGGAGATGGGGTAGACGCATTGTCAAGAGTTTTATAACAACATTGGAACGCCATAGTGGGCAATCGGGATATTCAAGATTGAGCTGGTAAGCGGAGTGACACGTTATCCGGATGGCCCACCAGACTGTACTCTTCCGAACTGTGATTACTCATTCAGAATCTTTGGTAGGCCCCTCAGTGGTGGGAAGGGACTATAAGAATCATCTCCGGCTTCAGGACTGGAGTCCCGTTAGCCGCACCTTTGTGAAAGAAATAAGGTTGACGGGATTAAATTCGTGAAAAGTCTGACCTGGGGGCTCAACGAAGATCCCAGCCTAGGGGCCCCGCTCAAAGATGTGGGGCCGAGCCCTGTGGCAGATACAGTATAATTTTTTTCAACTCCACTAGTTAGACCTTGCCATATAGAGTGATACATGACTGGAGTTGGTGTGCGGTAAAATACGATGTGGGGCCAAGGTCTGCCCTGTCTGTTGTTCTTCCCTTCGGTCATGCCCCCCCCCCCAAACAAAAAGTTGGATTGACAAGTCTCCAGCCCAAAAATACTTTTTTCATACTAATTATAATATAATAATTCACTAGAGAAACAGAGGCGCGTGATAAATCTGACCAGATAGCCCATCTGAAATAAAGATCCCAGCCTAGGGGTGCTGTTGTTGGCTGTAGGAGCTATACCCCTGGTCCATCCTAAATCATCTGTTCCCCCTCCTCGACTATGACCCTGTCACGAGGCCCCAGGGCCACCCAAAGAGCATAACATTCCCCCCCAGAGCAAAACATTTTTCAAAGAGGGAGGGACCCCCTCCCCTCCATCTGACTAGAAATACCTCTGTCGCCCTATTTACATACGTGCTGTATAAAATGTGTAACACGACCACATCATTACGTGGGCCCTCTTATACACTTGAAGAATCGGACCATGCCACAGGGGCTCATGCGTTAAGATGGTCCTGGGAGATCGCCCCTCCGAAGAGTCGCATATAACATAGTAGAAATTTGTCTGTCCCAAAAAATATGGGACGATTGATCCAGACAATAAGTCGCCCCTCCCAACACCCGGTATGTAAATATGCAAGCTGTCACTTCCAGCTACAGTCCCCCCCCCCACTTTGTCCGGGGACCCATGGATTGAGAATGTCATGCATAAAACATCCACAAGAAGGTAGTTCAGTGATCCTAAGGGTATCCTAACCCGCAATTATGCGTGGACCCAGGGTGATGAGTAGGGAGGTTCGATTTATTGTGCAGGTTCTCAAGATAATCGCCCACCTTCTTGATCCTTACCAAGCCAACAAAGAAATAACACCTTCTACTTTAGGGGATGTTGTCTTGGCCCAAGACTCCAGAACTCGGTCTTATTTATAAATTTAGTTTTGATTAAATTGAGGTCGATAAGTAGGAAGGGGTTTTATTCTAGGATGAGGATAGAGGAGCCCAACGTAAGACACATGGGAACCACAAAAAGAAAATATGGTTTGAAGGTGCGGCTATGAGCTGAAAATGGTTGAGAAACACTCATAAACCATGAACCAGGACCGTGTTAATATCATCACGAGCCCCACCCACACTTCCCCCCAACGGTTATAGTGATATTCTGGCACTTATTAGCTAGAAAGTACGGCTTACAAATTTCTACGCTCTCTGTCGAAACCACAGAGTAAGAATATATCTTTAGTCTATGGTCGAAACTCATAGCACCAAATCAAATTTTTACGAGGCCTCTTATGCACTTGAGACCCTCGAGCCCTGCCCAGGTGAGCCCATGCGTTAAGACGGCACTGCCATGAACTTAGGTCAAGAAATAATCATAATTTCCTACACTATCAAGTGTCACAAACCTTTCATCTTAAAATATCAAAAAATCATGGAGCAGAAAATCATCAATCAAAACGTTTAATCAAAATCATGTCGATGTCATTCAATCGCACGGACTCTCTCTGGATTTTCTATTTACTGAGCGTATCACATCTAAGAATCCTCAACTGAAAATCGTTTCTGATGACTCTCTGATAGAAATTTTTCCGTCTCTCTTAATCTCCAAAATGTCATCATATACATAAAAGAATGGACAAATGATTTGTCCTAAGCAGCGTCCGTCGCTTTTCCCATCTCGACCACGTCGTTCAGTTCCCAGCTTGAAGCTGCTGCTGGACGGCGGCGGGGTGGACGAGGTTCTGCAGCTTGGATCCCTTGTTGGGCTTGCAGCGCCAGCGTATCGGCTTGTGGCACTGAGGGCAGCGGCGCTTCCGGGCCTTGATCAGGAACCTCAAGATGCACACCTTGTGGACGTACTTCAGGACGCCGCTGCACAAGCACGGCGAAATCATCGTCCTCACGTCGCACTCCTTGTAGCACACTCTGCATTTACCCTTGACGATATCAGCCATATTCCACGCGGTTCCCGTTCTTCTTTTTCCGACTGCTACGCTGAAAGTACGTTAAGATCTGGCGTGTTGATGATGGCGGAATTTGGTACCCTGGGAAAGTCGTTGGTCGTTGCTCCTTTTTTTTCACTGGAAGACGCTCGAATGCGAACTGGTCAACTCGAACAACGAGCTCCTAACTGAGAACGCGATCGATTCACGCGCGGCAAGATTTTCCCGAAAGAATGCTTCTTTCAATATTTTGTGGATAATCGTAGCCTTTGTAATGACCATGTTTGAATTTTGACACAAAAAATTTTCTTGAAATTCACATTGTGTGGACGAGTTACTACCCAATGCATCAGCGATACGCTAATAAGTGCCCCCCCCCCAAAGTTGTATCTCTCTAAGGGGGAGGGGGGACGATGGA
Organism: Pholcus phalangioides; assembly: GCF_987345545.1. Classification (NCBI taxonomy): domain Eukaryota; kingdom Metazoa; phylum Arthropoda; class Arachnida; order Araneae; family Pholcidae; genus Pholcus; species Pholcus phalangioides. The sequence goes on from NW_028301602.1 coordinate 27,841,979, forward strand.
ATGATTCAGTGGTGGTAGAAGTTATGTGTATAGTATAGGATTCTGTGCGTTGGCTTAATTTTTAGGGGAAGGCTATGAAAACAAAAACTTTTGAAGAAGGGGGGTCGGTAGAATAAAGACGTTTGAGAACCTGCGCATTGAATCTACCTATATTCTATGATTATTGAGATGAATGTACTCAGTGCCATGCAATTACACGCTGGCTAACCTTTGACCTTTGAAGACCGAACACACTCCGCTTCCCATCTCAGTGAGATATCGAAGCGTTATTGAAGGATGGGTGTGTCTAGAAATTTTATTAAATATATTCAGGATAGTAAATGAAAATATTACAAACAGGTTGCACATATAGATTCACACATAATCAATGTTCGTCAATGGACGGATCATAATATACGGAGGAATAAATCAACAACAAAATCTATTTCATAATCTTCCGAAAGTTCTTGATTCCATCCGAAGATGAACACTCTAGCGTCCATGCGCTCTAAACAGCGTCCCTTGACACTGTGGTCATAGCCTTGTTGAGGTACATTTCTGAAGTGTACGTTGGTTCGCAAAATCTCACCGAGTTAGTGGATGATCCTGGAGTACACAGGATGGGAGTCCTGTAAAACTTTGAGTATAAAAGACGGATATAAATCGTCTCTCCGCAACGCCGGCCCATCTTCGTTGTTATACGTTGCTTAATAGTGACACTAGCTAACAGAACGATGTCCATATTCCAAGGAGTTTCTAACTGAGACGCCACCGCCGGAAGAGTAGCGACACGTGTCACCGAAGTGCCACAAGGCGTTAAGCTCACACAACGCATCTCTTGATCGGTTGTTACAATAATTTGTCTGTGGGAAGTATGCACGTCACAGTTCTGAATTTGAGTTAACTAATCAAAGGTTCAGTAATCATGCGGTTCAGTAAACCACATTTTTCTGTACTCAGTGTGACGGTATGGCATAAACCTGGGTATTTAGTCATTTCAACGCGTGATTTTTTACTGTGCTTAAACAGCTTTTTCGTAGTAACATTGCCGAGGGGTCTACGAACCACTCTCTGAAAACAATTGTCTCAAAACCTCTCTTTTGCGGACACCAGCGGGACAAAAAAAATCGTCCGTAAAAGGGAGGGACGACCGTTAATCAGGGGTTTCAAATGCATACTTTTATTATACAACATGAAATTAGTATTTGGCCATATAAGAGAGATGTCCGTTGAGATTGGTTTTTCTGTATGTAGTATTAAAATTTCGTCTTTCAAGTAAATAATCCGTAATGGGTGTACGTTTTTCATAAGAATTTCCGATTTCACTATCGTAAAAAGTTTGTATATACTGTAGCACAGCAGCTTTTCACAATTCTTCTAAGACTTCTAAACTAGTCGGTATATTGTACTACAGTATTTTAAAAAAAAATGACTACAGGTATGGAGCGTAGATTTCAAAATAAGTCCATTCTACAGCTGACACAATGCCTGTGCTATCTACAGACTGAAATATGATCTATACGGGAACATTTGGAAAAGAGGTCCCAAAGGAAGGAATTTTAAAAAGAGATTCGCCACGGTGAAAAGTGGGTGGATAAACACCTAGTCATAGTACAGCACTAAAGTATACGCCTATGTGTACAGACTCTTAGCTATAGATGGACATTGAATACTGAAGAACCGGGCACACCCGCTCCCCATCTCAGAGAGGTATCGCTCCTTCTATACAAAATGCTCTGTTTTTTTCCTACGTATGTCCTATTTAGGCCTGTACAGGGTAGCGGAATTCAAGGAGTGGCAAATTTTTGGTATAAAAAATATCCATGCAATCTTGGCTAAACTTAAACCTCCGCCAAATTGTGGGTTGGACATGGGAGTGTAATATTGATTACAGAGACGTGACAGACCCTAAATACTGGTCTGTTTACGGGAGATGCAAATTCGTATCTAAGAAGTACACGTAGGCTTCGAAAAAAAAAATTTCCTGTTCCTTAAGTTAGTAGACCATAGGTTAAAATACGCTGGTTTAGCCTATACCAGTGTTTTTCACTTTTTACATCCGCGGATCTCCTAACCAAAACATGGCCCACTGCTCTATCTCAATGGAGAGATTTAAGCAGGTGGTCGAAGATCTGGGACATGCTGGAAGTTGTGCGTGTGTTGTCAACCTGACGTGAAGTTTGTTTCTGTGTAACTCTCGTTATGTGTAGTAGCCTACTGCCATCTGCCGTCAATTTTTCTAACTATGAATGAAGTGTAATGATTGAATAAGTGGCCGCTCTCTGTGGCGAGTCTTTTTAGCTTACTTACTAACCTAAACGGTGATCCAGTCCACATTCCGAAGAATAGTCTCTTGAGCTGGGAGATCAGTTCGCATTCGCGCCTCGAATTTGGGAACTACAGAAAACCAACTCAAGCCGACCACCACTGTGGCGACGGTAAGGTTCAAGCCCGGGACCTCGCGATGCGAGTCCACCACTGGACCACCACAGCGGCACAACCGCGGACCGATGAAAGCAGTAGAACAGTTTCGTGCAACGACGGAAATGGAAGAAATAAGTTGCGGACGGGTAAAAACCATACCAAGAAATCCAAGAAATACGGCATTGTCAGTTTCATAAACAAGGGCAACTCAGGGGTAAACAGCGATGGAAATGGGGGAAGTAATCTGCTTCAATCCTGCGAAAAGTATACAAATGAGAAAAATAATTCGCAATCCTGCTGACGGCTAAAACAAATAAAAACCAATAAAGAGACTGTATAATAAATATTTAATTAAATCTGAAATTATGTAGCGGCTACATGAGTAGGTTGAAATATTTCTTAACCGGTAGGAAATTTTCCCACGGACCAGTGGTTGAAGAATACTGGCCGCTGCACAATCGAAAAATCTCATGAAATAACTGAAGGATGAAGGGAAAAAAAATCCGATTGGATATATTTTTACTTGATATCCGAAGTACAAAAAACATCATTTTTTTATGTTTTAAAAAATTAAACGTGTGAAAAGTATAAAAAAAAGTCCGTGGCAATAGCCATTGCACGTGCACAAACAACAAAGAGTTTTCCTCTCTCTTCATAATAACAATATAATATAAAAGTTATTGTACAGCAAGGGGAAAGGCTATTTATTATTTTTGCACTTTTCTTTGTGCCTGCTATACTTTTTCATCATCATCTCTCTCTGCACATCTTGAAAATAATCATCACCCAGTGATGAAAGATGGGACAATGCTTTAAGAATAAGAACAGATAACGCTTAAGGAGCAAGAGGGAGTGAAGAGAGGGAAAAAAAAAAACTTTGAAAATGAATGATTTTCATTCTTTATCATACTTTTATACTTATTTTTCTTCCTTTCTTTAGTGTCTTTCTGACTCATGTTAATGAACTATGAGGGTTTTTTTTTTAAGGTATGTGTGCGGAGTGTATAATAAACCCCTTTGTTCTTATTGCTTATATATCCTCCTTTTTCTTTTCCATTATCCTTTTTGTTTCTGTATGAGATACAATGGATTCAAGGAGACGTATGTTTTTGTCTCCTTGGTGTCTTTTATTTTTTCTGCTTTTTCTCATTCAAAAGAGTTAGGTCGATGTTACCCATCCCATCACTTGAATTAGATTGAAGTGCAAAATATATTTATTGCTTGGAAATTGTTTTTACAATTCGGTACTGTTTATCTACCGGTATAACATTGGTGTGTTAATGGGTGCGTCAACTGGCTTACGTTAAAATCCTCGAGAGAACAGGGAGTCCCACATTGTTGATTCATATTTCGCATATACAGTGAAACCTATCTACAACGATGAATCCCTCTGCAACGATTTTTTTTTTTTAATTTCTTGTTCGGAATTGCCTATAGTCTAATATTAAACCAATCTCGATACAATGATACCATATACCACAACGAATCCCTTTATAACAATGCTTTTTGAAGATTTCGAAACTACTCTACGACGATATTTTTTTATACTTCGCTCAAAATCACCTTCAATATACAGCATTTTTAAATTCCTTACCAGTTTTTATTCTTTCGAGGTTGCATAATAGCATCAGTATTTTGCACTAAGGTGGTGTGAAAATTAATATTTTTCCATTGATTATTTGGATGAGTGCTGCACTGCTTCCAGAAAAGAAAAATGTTGAAATTATAGTGAAGGTCAAGCCTGACAAAAAAGTATAAGGACACGCGTGATTTCCGACGTTGGGGAAAGAAATTTGCCTTTTTCTCATGTTGGAGTAACAGTCGAGACTGTTTTGATCAGTCATGCGCTGTGATATCGAATTTCTTTCTGAAAGTGTGAAGATGCCAAAGACAACATATTTATTGGGATTGAAGATGGGCAATACTTACTCTAAAAAACATTTCGATGCCTGGACATGAAATCACGGGAAGAATTTAGAGATTGAAGACAGTTGGTTACATTTTCATAAATGGCCCGAGAATTATCGAGTGAAAGCTTCCACAAGAAGGCTTTTTTCTCTTTACCATTCGTCAGAAGACTGTTATCAACAGATTTTTGACAGAAAAAAACTTTCTGTGTAATTCAAAAGAAATGCAACTTGCTTCGCAAACGTCGAACTGTGCCTAATGTGATTACAAAATATTTAAATGTGTAGTATTACAAAACCGAAGTACAACCTCCCCTTATAAAACAGCAGAGATTGTAATGCATTATAATGAAAGTTATATTTCCTTGATAGCATAAGAATGACAACCAAAATTTGGGAAAGAGTTTCATAACGGATGATCATGAACTGTTTCCGTAAATTGGGCTTTGAACATAGTCCAGAAATTGTGCAGTGATGCTGATTCCAGAACAGTGAAATAATGTAGCAAACTAAGATCAATTATTATAATTATAAATTATTAAAATTAGAGAAACCGGTTCGTAACTCATGATAAAACTTTAGTAATTGATAATTATTATCCTTTGTGAATAAGGATGATTAAGGGCGGTATTCACCGACATGGTTTAAACTATAGTCACAATTTTTTCATAAGAGATTCCCACGGATTGGTTAAATTCAGGTTTTTAACCAATATATATTGATCTCTTATCCAAAAATTGTGACTACAGTTTAAACCATGTCGGTGGATACGGCCCTAAGTTGCACAATTTGTAGTCATTTTACAGATCGTGAACAGATTAATTGGATAATTCGAACTTTCTCCCAGTGACTGGACTTCGAATTAACCAACTTCGACTGTATCTTTGGACTGCGAATGGCCCGGGTTTAGTACCATTGATCTAGTTCACGTATTTAGTTGTTATTGTGTATGTGTACATTTGCCTCGTAGTTATAAAACTATCAAGATGGGCAGCAAATACGTTGGAGCCTCTCGGTAAATAGAAAATTGTATCTGCCGTCAGGGCACAAAAAAAAGTAAGAGAGAAGAGGGAAAAGAAATTAATCGTAGTTTCTTAGCCTGTGGCCCCTGGAGGGACAGAGAGCAACCATTTAATTGACAGCGACGTCTGTGCGCCAATTTTCGCTTCATTGCCGAGACAGGCGGAAATAAGTAGTAAAACTAAAGGAAAAGGCGGCCCTCGAAGGGACCGTCAACAATAAAGAATTCTTTTCCCCCCCCCCCATCTTATTTTGTTCTCCTTGGAAGAATCTTCTCACAGATCATGTTGGTGGTGGCGGTTCCGTTACTTTCCGACCTCAAAACACTTCCAGCTTTGGCTGCAAGCAAAGAAAAACCAGCAAGCACTCACACACATGCATAACACTCGAACACTTTTCCTAAAAAGGTCTGAGAGAAACTTAGTTGGATTTTACCAATTTTAACCTCGCAATTCCAGACAGAGCATAATGGAGTGGAACGATGGTGTGTGTGTGTGTCTCTCTCTCTCTCTCTCTCTCTCTCTTTCACTGTGTTCATGCCTTGGAGCATCAACGAGAACTTTGTCCATGTGCGTAACCCAATAACTCCTGAAGCGTACCAACTTCCAAGACCCCGTCGTCGTTGTACCAGGACACAGTACTTAAAAGGTTCCCCCTTCCACCAGCACATAATAATACTCTTTCAGAGAAGAATTCCTCTTTCAACCCAAATCGGTAAATATTCAAAGAATCCCGAATAGTTTTGGAAACAAAGAAAGTCCTTGTTGAACTCGCGGGGGCTCTAATTGTTCAAAGTCACTTAGTTCCCAGTCTGGCAAACGAAAAAGAATATCCGAGAGAGAGAGAGAATCGAGGATACCTACCAACATGGTGAAGTTTTAGGATCTGCTTAGGGAATTTCTAATCTAAGAACCGATGTTCTTGTTGGTTTGTACCTGCGAAATATCATTTCCATGCTGTACTAATCATCGTCAAACCGGGTCGTAATTAAGATTCGAGTTCCGCCCCCCCCCCCCGCTTATATTCCGGTGCAAAAGAGCGTCGACGTATAACTTCACAACACTGCACCTTTATAATAAAGTGATACGAGACCTATTTTTCACTCGGAAGCGTATCTTATTTCCAGTGAATGCAGAGGAGAAAAATATCGTGTTTGGTCACACACACATTTAAAACACTTCTTCCATATTATTCAGTTCCATGTATTTTACTTAGATCAGCACGGCCACCTTTATCAGACGCGGGGCTCAGTGCGAAAATAATGAGGCGTCTAAATAGTTTCGGAGGCCCCTAGCCCTGATTTCATGTATTCTGTGAAAAGGGAGGGGGAGGGAATCGGCACATTCAAAAATTCATACATTATAACAATGGAATGCTGAAAATTTTTCATACAAAAATATTGACACAATTAAATTTGATTTACAAAAAAAAAATTAATTGATGAAATAAATATCAAAACTAATTGGAACATAATGAAAGAAATTGTCTAAGAGTTAATGTAAATTCAGAATCGATGAAAATATGGAAAATAATTGACGGATAATTCCAACACCATGAAAATTCAGAATAAATGAAAACTCAAAATTCCAGAATTGATGAAAATTCAGAATAAACAGAATATATGAGAGAGACATACTTGTAGAATTCATGAAAATTATGAATAAATGAAAGAAATAACTCCATAATATTGACGAAAATTAGGAATAAATCAACAGAATAAACAGAAAGAAATAAAGGAATAAATATATTTCTCCAAATGATGAAAATTTGATCTAGATCTAGATCTAGGACAAGATTGCACACAAGCAACGAGCACCCTTCAATGACACAATTACCATGGATTTCCTTACAAGCGCCGAATAGAAGACAATTGCGTCAAAGTTCGACAACGCCACATTGCAAAATATCCTTACAGTAAAATAGATAATCACTATAACTTGCGGTCCATAACTAATATCCTACACGATAATACAGCTCATAAACTAAACTGGTAAACACGTTAACCTCATCGTGATTTATACACTCATATTATCATTCGTCCTTCATACTAGGATATACCAAGCACATCCGATATCATCCCTAGCCGTTGGAGCCGCCGCATCCCGAATCGCGTTCCGTTATCATTAGTTTATCATCGGAATGCACGTGCTCCTGCGCAATTATTCACTCGCACATTCTAGTGATCCCTGTGCGTCCTCTGCATTAATTCATCAACAATTAAGTACCGTAATCCAAGTCTACTTTGCAACTAGAGTAGTAACTTCGCGTCAATCCTGAAAAAGGTTTCATCTCTGCCTACTGGCTGTTCTAATGAAAATTTCCAAATGGCTTTGATTTTGCCCAACAGGAAACATGATCGATCAATTCACATGTTATTTGAGTTAGTGATGCATCCGGTTTTTTGGAAATCGTTTATTTACTATTAGTCGTTTTAACACTATTATTTACTCTGATTATGTTCTCAAAGATGTTTCAGTGATTTTAGGGTGATATTGGGGAGGTGATTCCGAATCTTCCATTGGTTTCGTCACATTGGCTCTAACTTTAGTTTTTGAGATGAAGTGAAAATTAAATTTCAATGGTAATACATAAGCAGTATGCAAATCACACTGTTGAGAGTATACATTATCTCAAAAACTAGAGCTAATTTAGCAAAACCAACGCTAGTTTTGGAATTAGCAGCCCTAATGTACCCTAAAACCATTGACATTTCCTCAGGAACATAATTTTTTTTTTTTTTGAGCACTTTATTATATACTCAATAGTAATTTGATGGTAATGTATGGTAACTAAAAAATTCTTGTAAAGCAACCTCAAAGTAGTTTTTTTTTACTTCGTTTTAGGCTTAATTCAGCTCAGTATCAATCCTATTACGTTTATATGACATTGCTTGTCTCTTGAGTTTTGTTAAAATAATACCGAATTTGCTTTTTTTTTTTTGCATGTTAAATGAGATGAGTTGCACTTTTGTGAATTTTGAGCATTTTTTCCATTCATGACCAAAAAAATTCATTTCCTATCCGTTTTCTGTACAACTAACTATGTGGTAACGTGATAAATTTTAAGTGGGTCGACAGTGTTCCAAAACATTGTCTTGCTGAGAAATAATCGAAATATAAGGTGGTGCACTAATTTTTTAAAAATTCATAATTTGTTTTTAATGTGACAGACCTATTTTCACATCTTCTTAGAATATATCATCATCATTTCCAAAAATAATTCTACATATTTGCTATGCTTAGCATGAGTTTCTCCTAATAAACTCTCAAAAACGGTGCAAAGTAGCCCCGTGTTACATTACTATAGAAATTCGGTAGCCAAATGCTTACCTTAGTCCATAAGATAATCCAAAGTGCACAAGGGAGCCTGCAAAATAACACTTCCATGTAAAACGCGGATAGAAGAAAGACTAGTTGTTGCTTGCTGCTGGTGTCTGGTTCGAAGCCGACACTTTTTCTGGTTCTTCTCTGGAAGTTACAATCTTTTTGCGGCTTGGAAAAACATAGGCCAAGGGAGGGCAGTTGAAGAGAGAGAGGAAAAAGAGGCACTTATTTTACCCTCCCAGAACGTTGGTGACGGACCCACCCCAACAAAATACACCTCTTCAGACCCTCAGACTGTATACATACAGTGAGGTTAAAAAAAAAAATTCAAGCTCCTGGTTGCCGACTTTTTTTATGTATGGTATGATTTTAGTTGGGTTCCTTTGGGAGTAAATAATCTTTGTTGGTTTTTTGGTTTTAGTTAGATTTTACTTAAGGCGTTTTGTAGAGAGATTAAGCTGATAAGGTTTTCTTTTTCTCATAATATTGGAGGTACGTATAGGAATGCTTTATAACAGTGTTTTCCAATTACCACTTATCAAGGACCTCTCGGTCGAACAGCGTAAGAACCTAGGAAAAGCGAGCTACTCATGTCATATATAGTCACTAATTTCATTTTAACTTCTGATTTGTTCTGAACCACATCACGTGGACTTCTTAGTTACCCCCTCCCCCCAACTTCAGGTCCCTGACTGCCCGCGGACTTTAGGGAAATCATTGTTGCCATATGAATATTCTCAAAATTTGTTTAAGGCATTTTTTGGGCACATGAATTTATTTTCATCATTTTTTCATAGTACTCGAGAAACGCCAAATACTGCATGTGATTGAACATTGATAGTTCAGTGATTTGAAAATAGTTTTAAATTGATGTTATGATTAGGTTGTAAGAAAAATAAAGTCCCCCCCCCCCCTCTTGATAGTGTTATGATCCTATGTTGTATCTATCTGTAGTGTCTATCAATACATGGTCCGGTGCAGTTTTTCCCAAATGACCGATATAGTCCGATATTTGTGAGAGAAACACTAATTTCGATAATAGTATTTTCATATTTCGAGTGTAGCACAATTTTCATTTTCAATGGCATGAGGTGGTTATATTATAGAGTATACACAATGTATTTTCTTATACATCATGCAACATGTATCGAAATGCATAAGCAAGGAATGTTGAGAATTTCTCTCCCGCGAACTATTTAAATTTTTGTGAAATACAATTTAGGAATTTCATTCATTTAGGAGCTCATCATTTTGACTGAAAATATTTTATCATTAAGTTTTAGTACTACGCTAATGTAACTACTACATTATTATACTTCATATGACAAGAAAACCAGTTTTTATTATTTTTATTAATAATTTGTCAAATAAATTTTTTTTCGAAATTGTTACTGCCCATGTTGCCAGCTGCCATTTGTAGCATTTACCTCCGTTTTGCTAAAATCTTTGAATCGATATCGCACAAAAAATCTTTCAATCAGATCAAGTCCTGTATTTCGCAAATGAACATGATTTTGTCAATGGTCTACTGTTACTAATCTTCTAATCATCCTGTATTATCGACGCTATACATAAAAAAAAAAAGTCAAATTGATGTCATTTATATTGATTTTCCTCAAACTTTTGATCATGGAATTCTTATTAACAAAATTAGAAAAATCGATTTCAACCCTAATTTAGTGTGAATTGGTTTATTTCCTACTTATCCAATAAATTTTTGTATGTATCCTATAAATATCCAATTTAAGCCAAAGTTTTGTTGTTAGTTCTGGTGTACCTCAGGGTTCTGTTCTAGGCCCATTATTATTTTTACTTTTATCACTGATCTTTCCACACTTTTGGCAAATTGTCTGCTCTTTGCTGACGATTTGAAGATTTTTAAAAGTATTGATTGTATTGATGCATATTATTGCCTACAAAATGAGTTATCATTATTTCATCGATGGTGTTTAATTAATGGACTGCATCTCAATATTGATAAGTGTTTTGTTCTTTCATTCACTCAAAAAAAAATCCAATCTTATATACATATAGCATTAATAACAGCCAATTGCTTAGGAAAACCTCTGAGACCGATTTAAGTGTTATTTATAAGTAGCAATTTCCATTTTTCTGATCACACTGGAAACCTTTATTCTGAATCATTTAAGAGAATTTCGAGAGATTTGAACGATATATTAATATTTTAATATCCCTTTTAATACCCTTATAAGAGCAACTGGAATCTAAACTTCGATTACCTGGAACCCATTTCACACTTGCCATATTATGAGTTTTGAAATCATTCAAAACAATTTTTCTAAGATATGCATACTTCAAAAAAAAAACATGGTCCTCATAAGAATATTCTATGCCCCACTCATCTACGCAACAGTTTCAATGTAATTAGTTTACAAAAACGCAGAGAGTACTTGCTCATTATTGCTTTCAAGAAACTGTTGAATAACTATATTGATTGCATATCCATTCTTAATGAAATACGTTTTAATATTAAGTGTAATAATACAAGATCAAATCGCTTATTTGCTGTCAAGTCATTTAAAACAAATATTGGTAAATAAAACACCAATAGTTGTAATTTTTGAAATTATTTCTTTTTTCAGAAAAACAAAAAAGTTACAAATGAATCATTAATTTTCATACTTTTTTGAATAAAACCTAATAGTCCAAATCGGTAATCCCTCTGCAACTCTCAAACTCGTACTTGCAGATTAAACACAAAATTCTGAAATATAATTTCAAACTCGAAAAAATCAAAATAATTTAGAAATTCGAGAAAAATCATCCTATATATATCTCCAGCGAATATTTTTTCGAGCACAAAACTTTCCCGTCACCAATTCTCTCCCCCACAGAACTGACTATAAGTCCCTTTTACTTCAATAAGCTTCTCGAAATCAACAGGAAACACCTCCTAGAAATAGAATGGGAACACGCTTTTCATTCTCACTTAAAAAATATATATATAAAAAGAATATATGCTGCACAAAGTGAAGACATTTCTTTTTTTTCATTTCTTATTTTTCAGTTCTGGAGTAGGCGACGACAATGTGACTTTTATGTCTCCTACTACATAATCTTCTACCGCCTCTACCATCCTTCATAGCATCTTGACTGGTTGTTGAAGAGTAGGGTAGAATCGTAATATAATGGTAGAAGAGGGGAAGTAACAAGGATATGTACCAGAAACATGATGAAACGGGAATCTTAAGTACAAAGCATCAGTCGCTGGAAGCATGTACTGCAGAACTATGCAGCATAAGCGCAGTAATATAAGAAAAATAAGAAAGAAGGCTAGGAATTACTATGTACTAGAGGTAGAAAGAAGAGTGCTAGACATATTGAAGGGGGGGATTCTCTCCTAAGGAGAGAGATTTTCGATTTTTTTTTTTTTCCTGTAGAGATGTCATTATGGAATACCCCCCCGTACCCTACACCATCGGCTACGATTTCTCATATTGTACTCGGTGATGTTACTTGAATCATATTGATCGGTTGTTACTTGCTTTTACACGTATTTTCAAGCTTTTTCTGATAAGATTAATGTTGTTTTTTTTTTCCTGGGTCCTCGATGATTGCCGAAAGAGAAATTTAAAACGAAGATGACGACGATTTTTTCTAAAAAAAACGAAAAAACGTTTTCTTGGGAACAATATATATCTATAAATATATATATTTATGTGTGTTTATTTGAGAAAATCAAGACGGTCGTGAAAAAATTTCTTTTCTCTCTCTCTCTCTCTCTCTCTCTCTCCTATGGATTTATATTTGTAGAAGAGAGTAAATTCTCTTATATAGAAATGTTTCTCGCTTTGGAAAGAAATGCGCTGTATTACCTGTTTCTCATGTTACGAATGAAATTTTTCCGACGTGAAATGTTTCCAAGTTAATGTCCTACTTTTAAAGCTCTAAAATAGTAGTAGATTGAAAAAAAAAAATCTAGAACAAAAGAGTAAATGACGATGTGAAAAAAACCAAAATTGCCTAAAATCGGAAGAAATTTGAGAAAAATAAGAAAAGAAAATTACGAAAATAGGAAAAAAATAACGAAAATTGGAAAATTATGAAACAAAATAAAAAGCAAATGTTGAAAACGAAAATAGGAAAATATGGAAATAAGAAAATTAAAGTATGAAAATGAGGAAAATAAACTATGAAAGTACGAAAAGAAAACTAAAAAAATAAGGAAATTAAATTATGAAAATAAGAAAACTATGGAAACATGAGAGAACAGTAAAGATTAGAAAATGAGAAAAAATTACGAAAATCCAACCATATATATATATATATACAGAATTTCCTTTACGTTAATGTTCGAAATTAAATTTCAAATCACTCATTTCATTTAGATAGCTAATCTCTCTATTTGGTCATATAGTCTTCTCAGGTAACTTGAACATTATTAAAAATCATTTTTTTTTTATTTGGTCATTTTCTTGAAAGTGCACTAGAACGAATGTTTATCTGCTAAAGTTGTCGATACTAAAGTAGCGTCTTATTTTGGGTTGCTGTATTTTAGTATATGCTGTATTTAACGTATCTATATTTTTCATGATTACTTTTTTTTTCATGAACTACCTCGTTGGGCATTTGAATGTTGTGATCTTTGTATTCGTATTAGAAATACTCTATCTCCCGGATGTCACTGTTTTCTTATTTGATGATTTTCACCGCCATCAGTGGTGGGGTTGACTATTCCGTGGCCCTTTCTAATTTTATGTTTGTTTGTTGAAGCACAACACGTACATTTAATACATGATAAAGCTATAAATTGATAACATATTTCTTACATTTACAAACAATATTTATTACTGTTGATTTCATAAAAAAAAAATTAAAAAACACTTGAAAAAATAATTCAAAATATACCAGAGTGCAAAATGAAATCCAAATACAAATACAACGTCACAACAGGCAAAATGCCCAACGAGGTAGCTGAGAAAAAGATGCCCATAAAAATATGGATGTCATATATTTCAAAAATACAGCAACCCAATTAAAAAAGCAATTAACAAAAATTGTAAACAATACAGTCAAACCTCGTTAATGAGTCACTCTTGGGAGAGCAAAAATATGACTTAGTAAGCGGAGTGACTCGTTAAACGGAGTAAGTTATAGCTGTGCCAATTCCTGCCCGAGGAAAATTGGGGGTTTCAAAAAGTGACTCGGTAAGTGGAGTGACGTGTTAACCGGGTGACGAACTAACGAGGTTTGACTGTATATACACATGATAAAATATTATATACAACGCCCATAAAGAATACTTAATGGTTGTCTTATTCTAAGAATGGATAGCTTCTCGATTTACCCCAACATGTTTATCGTATTTCTTTTTAAACGTGTCAAATGTGTTACAATTTACTACCTCCGAGGGTAAGCTATTCCATTTATTAACAACCCTATTAGAGAAAAATTCTCTGTGACACCATAGCCTTGCATTGTCCCTCACCAATCGATACTGGTGTCCCCTTGTAAAAGCAGAAATTTGATTAGCTTATAGAGAAATAAATCCGATACAAAAGTATTCAAATCTCATATTTTAAAATCACATAGTTCTTAAAAATTGAATCAAAAGTCTTGAAATCAATAACCTATAAGTACATAACACTCATACGATGATTGATATTGTTTTGATTGGAGGAGGGGGGGGGCGTATGTGAAAATGTTAATTTCTATATTTCTTCTTATCAGTACGAATGTGTCCATTCTACAGCTAAATTTTTTTCGGATATTTTTTCGTATTTTCAGTTAGTTCAAGAATCAACTGAATACTTTATTGTTCGTCTTATGATAAAGTATCAGCATTTGAAGTACATACATGCTCAATCCATGACCCGCGGGCCAAATGTAGCCCTCGGAGTCCATCTGATGAGGCCCGCGAGAAACAACCAAGCCACTCGAGTGGCCCACGAAAGATCATCATATCACTTAAGTGGCCTTTGGAATATTTCCAGGTTATTTCAGTGGCTGGCGGCACATATCCAGATCAGTTAAGCTGCCAACAGCACATATCCAGATCACCCGCGAGACACATTTAGTGTTCACTTAAACGGCCCGCTGTGTTTTCATAGATAATTTAAGGGGCTGTAAGCACATTCCTAGGTCATTTAAGTGACTCGAAGCGCATTTCAAGGTCACTTGAATTGCTCGCGGCACATTTCCAGATCACTAGATTGGTCCGAAATCACCTGCGGGGCTCGAGGCACATTTCCAGATAGATAAAGTGGCCCACGACACCCTTCCAAACCAATGAACTGGATAGCCCACACTTTCCCGAAAGGTTGAACACCCTTGATCTTATGCAAAGGTGAACCTTCCAGACAGTGCGGACCACTTCATTGGTTTGGAAAGGGTGTCACAGACGTAGGTGATATGTAAATCTGCGACGGGCTGCTTAAATGATCTGGAACTGCTCCACGGGTCACCAAAGTGATCTTAAACCGTGACGTGTTTCACTTGAGCGATCTGTAAATGTGCCGCTGGTCACTAAAGTGATCTGTAAATGTGCCGCCGGTTACTAAAGTGATCTGTAAATGTAAATGTGCCACGGGCTGCTTGAGTGATCTGGAACTGCAATTAACAGCGAAAAGTCACAATGTGGATAAGTACTTCTTCACAAAACAATAATTATATGAACAATGATTTAATTAATTTTTACAAAATTAGGTTTGATCTCGCATGCCACATCAGAGTACCACATTTGGCCCGCGGGCCATTGGTTAAGCATGTATGATCTAACATCTTTCCGTTACACGTTTTGAAAAACGCAGTCGATTCGGTCAAATAACCAATTTATAAGACTTGCTCACGTAAGAAATAATAATATTTTAAACACATATTTTTCGAATGAGATACATTCGTATTGTTAGGAATCGATGGTGTTGCACGAACCGGATGAGCGAACATATTCTCATAAAACGAACAAAAAAAAAAAAAACGCGGGGCCAACTCCCACTCGATTCCCACGACGCACTTTTAGCCTTTTTACCCTGTGGTACATTCATTTTCTTCTTCTTCTTCGGCAGCTTCCGACATAAAAGGGAAGAAGAAGAAGAGTTTGGGTGTATTCATTAGTGATCAATTCCCCGAATACCAATTCAATTATACCATCCTCCCGACTCACTCTAATTTTCATGGCGGTCGTACCACACCCAACTCATACATATATACACACACGCGCGCACACGTGAGATCGAGAAGACAAAAGCAACGAGGAAGAACAAAAAAAAATGGATAATAAAAAATTGTGATCTCAATCAACGATTATATTAGCTTCATTCACGACTAGCTGATTTGCATATTTTAGCTCATATTTTGCATTATCTCTTGTACCTCCAAGTAGAAGAAGTGCCTCCAAGCGGCAGCTGGTGAAGTATATGTGTGTGTGTGTACACTCTTCACGTTGATTATATGCTTCCATGATCATCTTCTGGGCTAAAATCCACTCTCACCACACATACAGGGCTCTTTTCTTTCTCCCGACCTAAACCCTATTACCCTTCCTGGACTCTAATAAGCTTTACTTCAATAGCGCGAAAACCTACTTATGTAGTAGTAGTAGCTGTAGCGCTCTTATAAGTGTAAGTAGGGGAAATATTGGTATCATGATGGGTAAAAAGGGAAGTAGAGAGGTATTTGAATTATACGAGTAGTCAGTCGATGAGGAAACTGTTGTTCAATTGAACTTCTAGGAGAAGTAAGCATCAGCGCCCTCCCCGAATAATATTTGACATTCATCCATGCTTAGATTAGCATCGAGAAGTACGTATATAAATGCATATTTAACTGGATTTTACATGCGATTACGTGAATTACGTGAATTATACAATGTGATTACGTGAATTACATGAATTATACAATGCGATTCATCAATTTCTCTTGGAGCTTGAAATTACATTGCTGTAATAATAGCGCGTGATTTGAAATACAGAAGGACCTCTCAAATACGGACTTCTCGGGACCTAGGTGATTCCGGATTATGTGCGGATCCACTTTTGTTTATTCCTCAAGTTTCCACATTTAAAGCAGTTTATTACACTTTGAGCACTTTGATTCATAATTCCCTTAATTCAATTTGAAAAAAATTAATGAAGCTATATATGTATTATTTGTGTTTGTAAAAATGCACATAGTAACAGAGATAATTTAATTGAAATCGTTATTTCTAATTTACATACCGTTATTTGTTATCCATAGAAAATAAAATTCCTTATTCATTGAACATCTTTTGTTGTCATTGTTCATTTTTTATTTTTTTTTGGCTGGAGTGTCCGGATTATGGGTGTCCAAATTTGAGAGATCCTGCAGTAATACATGCTCGAATCAATATTCTTAGACGCTTGAAAAATGTTACTAAATTTTATTACTAAATTTACTTATTTCATTGCCAAAATCCTAGACTCTAATAAGCTTTGCTTCAATAGCGCGAGTAAAGCCTTCAGACAAATACAAATGAAAACATCATACATCAGCATGTTGTTTAGCCGTACACACGTATTTGTACATTTATCTCACTTCTAACTACTAGATCAAAAAATTGATTTTTTTTTTGGAGATATCATGTTCTGACCAAACACAATAAATTTATTATCAAAATAGTAAAATAAAGATATAACAATCCGAAAGAAAGAAATCCAAGGATCCAATTGGGGATCCAAGGCTAGAATTTCTAAGCGCCTGTCTGTAGTAAATTTATATTGTAAAAAAACTGAAAAAATATTATGGGATTCATTCATGGCTAGAGTCGTTTCAGTCCGTCTCCAGCCCTACGTGAAGGGGGCATAGAAATCGCTTTAGAATCACTTTCAGAAGCATCAAAGAAAATCGAACCGATTCCAACTGAGAACATAAATGTGCGAATTGATAACATCATTTGCATTTTATAGTAATGGCACGTAAAGTCATCCCAGATTCTCTTCGCATTATTATATTCGAACAAGGAGCATAATTTTATTAAATTCCTTACAAAATCTAACGCATAAATATTCACAAGTTAGCAATTTGCCGTCGCAATCGCCACTCCGTAGATTGATTTATTCAATTTCTTTTTTGGAAATAAATATCACCAGTCAGAGCAAATATCGTCGTTCAAAAATAAATTATCGCGGCAGTATTTCAAAAGCTCTGAACAGATATTCAGTTCCCGAAAAACGATGGCACTCTATTCGGTACAGAAATCCGGAGACAAGAGAACACAATACGCAACTACTCTCCATCTAATGTACACGGTACATTAGACCGGAGAAAAAAATATACACGAGAAATGAATAACATCGAAAGATGTTATTGTAAAAGATTACGTGAGAATTCAGATTTATTTTTCTATTTATTTTTTATCCATCGGTGGAATCGTGTCCTGACGTTCAAACGATGTAATGATATATAAGAAAGAGTAAGAAAAAAAAAATTATTTTTAAGGAAAGAGAGATTTTCTTGTTGACTGCCGTTTTGTTCTCTTTTAAAACTTACTTTGAGTCGAGAATGGCATCATGATGCTGCTCCTTCAGGGCGAATTGGATGGCAAAGGGTAGGATCTTGACGATGTCGACGATATGGAACCTCGAGACGAGAGACAACGACGATGAGAACGTCATTTACTCGAGAAGTGAGACAAAGGAATTTTCTGTGTTGGTGATGGTACACAAAAGGAACCTATTCCGGAGTACAGTATCTTCCATTTGAAGCGTATCGCTCTCTCCTGGTTTTTTTTTTTGTTATACTTATTATAGCTTTAAAGGGATCGTACACAAATTCTATACCTATGAAAAGCACTCACTGACTCTCAATCTTTAATCCTTTAGTTGGCAAGCATTGAAATACAGTAAAAATCCCATTTAAACGAATACCGTTATTGCGAAAATCTCGTTTTAACGAAAACTTTTCTAATTCCCCCCCCCCCCCCAGATAAGTTTACATAGGAACAATGCAAAAATCTGGAATTCCTTTACAACGGGATAAGTCCTTTACAACGAAATTTCGTTATAACAAAGTGATTTCTCCGGTCTCTTGGAATTCGTTATAACGGGATTCGACTGTATTCAGAAGAGAAAATTTTTCAAGGAGTTGTAATTAAGCAAATGAGGTATCCTGAATTCCAATACATGACAAAAAATATTAGTCAATGTTCAAAAAAATATGGGATGTTGCACTTCGGGGAATACACTGTATTTATGTGATTTACATAGATTTCGATAGCATGAAATTGTCATTTATTGTTTGAAAACTTTTCTATCATTGTTGAAGAATGCACAGCAATACAATTCCTACATACGTTGTATTTCCCGCCAAAATACAAGTCAAAAAATCATTCTTGCTTGTCTTGTCGAGAAATAAGAGGCATGTGTACTTTTGAGCCATTCTGCTGGTGATTATAGAAACTTCATAAACAACTAGCTCACAAGGAGAAATAACATGTTTACGAGTTGCTTAGCATCAATGCAGAGAAACGAGCTCAAAATATGCAATACCTTTTCCTGAAAAATATAAGATACTGATATGTTGCTTTTGAGAGCAACGCGGCCAAATAAAAGATTAAACTTTAGTTGCTGATCCGAGTTTTAAACTATGGCAGTCTGTTCCAATTTATTCGATTATCTCGAATCATTTTACTATAGTTTGTATGTATTTGACCCAATCGACAGGAACTTCATAAAGAGCGCACAAGTAAATATCTGATGTTTAGGAGTTGCTTAGAAGCGGAAACGAGCTCAAAATAGGGAGCAACACGGCCAGTCAAAGTTTTACTGATCCGCGCTATATCTAACACAGCGAAAATCACCAAAGCCTCTGTGAAATGCCGCGCCTTTTTTCGAATACAAATACAAACACAAAGACCACAACAGGCAAGTTTCCTAACGGGATGGCTGAAAAAAGATGCCCGTAAACAAATATGGATGTGCCAAATAAATATAACTGAAATACTAAATAAGAAAAAATATTTTTTTCTGATTTTCTGTGCAGGTGATAGTCACTCCCCCATAACTCTGAGAATGATAATAAACCAAGGAAAATAAATACTCCGGCTTTTTCTATTATTTTACACGCTGTATGCTTATTCTTATCCCACTCCGAAGGGAAGGGACGGAAGACACTGCGTGACAGTTGACTGCGACCACTGATAGTTGAGCTGACAGATTGGAGGAGGTGGGTGGAAAACATGTTCAACGAAAAAAGACCGCTTGACAGAGAACTGTGGGCTTGGCATTGCCGAAATAAGAGGGTGAAACATCTCGCGAATGCCGCGCTGAGACGGTATACCTTCATTCATTACCAGGCAGACCTTCAATGTTATCATTACATAAACACGAAAATTCAGGCACCTGCAACGTCCCCTTACAATGTGGAAGGCAGATGGCAACACTTCTCCGATATGAAACATGGATAACTCTGAAATCATCAATATATTAGGGCACACAAAATCCTTTTCGGCATGAACTAGTTTGTTAGAAAGTCCCGGGAGCAGGAATTCTCAAACCTTTTTCCACCCACGGCGCCCTTTACCCGAATAAATGTTTATTCATGGCTCCCCACAGCAGTTTAACAAAGAATCTCTTCGAAGAACCTTTGTTTGGCGGCCTATCCGCAACACCTCCGACAGAGGTTGGGGGGCGCACAATTTAAGAATCCCTGCCCTAGAGGAATATTTACGAGGTTCCTGTACAGATGCAGGTTGGTGCACGAAATGACTCATATCACCAGTGATACGACATAAATCATCAGTGATTATACAAATACAACGCCACAACAGGCAAATTGCCCAACGAGGTGGCTGACTTAAGAACATCATGGATCCCCGAGCCCCTACCTACTACTGCTACACCACACATGCACCCCCCCCCCCGCGGAACCACCCAACGAACCGGTAAATGCGGGAATGTGCGTGTACGTGTAGTGCAACCTGACGTATAGTTTGTCTCTGTGTAATGCTTGTTATGTGTAGTGCTGTCATCTGCCCCCAGTTTTACTAACTATGAGTGAAGTGTTATGGTTGAATGATTTACCGTTGTAGGACTGTTGCTCTCTGTGGCGAGACTTTTTAACGGGGAGATCGGCTCGCATTTGCGCCTTGAAGTTGGGAACCACAGAAAACCAACTTCAGCCGACCACCACTGTGGGGTTCGAACCCGGATCCTCGCATCACGAGTCCGGCACTATAACCACTCGACCACCACAGCGGCCCTCCTGGCGGGCTTCGAATGTAAGTTACAGAAAAGATATTTTAAATGGGAAACTGGCTCGCATACACCTGATACCTACTACTACTTAGGGGCCATTCAAGTATTACATCTTCTTTTTTTTGCCAATTTTTTTGCCATTTTTGACACCCCCCCCCCCCCCCGTCAGCAAAATTTCGTCAGCACTGCCCCGTACATCCTAACGCATATTGGTGGGATCAGAAACGTACGCGGGAGGTGGCGTAGGGGCTCGTGCGCCTCCCCCCCCCCCAGACGGAAATAAATGTTTATAAACAAAATTAAAATACCTTTGTATGTGTTATTAAAATCAATTTCTGTTAATTCCAATGCTATTTGAAGGGTAAGAACTCAAAATTTATCTTTAAGAAATTCATTGCGACCCACCCTTTAAGCCCTTGGTAAACCCTTGACCCGCAGATCAAATGTGGCTCTGAAGTTTATCTGATGTGGCTTGCTCCCATCAAACCTAATTTTGTAAAAATGAACCTAGCGGCACATTTACAAATCGCTTAAATGACCCGTCGCACAATTCCAGAGCATTTAAGTGGCCCGTGGCACATTTTCAGATCACTAAAGTAGGCCTCAATGATCACTTTCACATTCAAAGATCACTCAAGAACCCGCGACACAATTCCAGAACACTTAAACCATCCGTGGTACATTTAGACATCCCT
The DNA here is from genome assembly GCF_987345545.1 of Pholcus phalangioides. Taxonomy (NCBI): domain Eukaryota; kingdom Metazoa; phylum Arthropoda; class Arachnida; order Araneae; family Pholcidae; genus Pholcus; species Pholcus phalangioides. The sequence continues at coordinate 27,863,500 of NW_028301602.1, forward strand.
TGAGTGACATGTTTCACAGTTTTGGAGACCTTAAGCGGCTCCCAGTGCGGTTCTACATCAGTCAAGTGACCCACTGAACACTCCCAGATTACAGAGTGATCCGTGGCATAATTACTGATCGCTTGAGTGATGTGTGGCGCAGTTTCAGAGTACTTAAGCGGCCCGGACACATTTCCAGAACACTTGAAGGATCCGTAAAACATTTAGAGATCACTAAAGTGGCTCTGTAGGGGACTTATCAATAGGTGGAATGTTAGCTCAGGTGCCCAATAACTATGGAAAGGTTTTTTTCCCACCGAATAAGATGCCATTCAGAATATTTCATATCTTAAACATCATCCAACCTCGCCCCCCGCCCCTTGTCATCAAAACTCAGCTAATCGGAACCCCCCCCCCCACCTCGATGTTGACGCAATACTTGAATGATCCCTTAACCGTACATACACCTCGTAAGCATTCCTCTGGGGAATTTCTGACGAATCGGGTAGGTGCAACACCTACTAGAGAATTTTCAGTTTTCTAGTGGGTGTTGGTAGGTGTCGAAACGTGTTGTGACTATATTTACAGCACTAAATATATTTTATGTTGTTAGATTATGCGTGTTCTAGTGGTGCTGCCATCGTTTTCCATATTTTGAAGTGAAATCTACGGTCTGCCTAATTTTCGCTGAGAGACTTTTTTTCAAACAGGAGACCCGCCCGGATTCACACGATGAAGTAGGAAAACCTCAAGGTTTTTTTCCCCATAATCGTAGTCAACGCCAACGTGGCGATTTTTTTTTTCCTCGCGCCAAGCAATCGCCGCTTTCGCGGAGGCAAATATTCAAAATTTTCATAAAAATAAGTGTACACTCTTCCCTACTGATGGGACCTCCAACGTGATACTTACGATGTTCGTAACGGTGAATTTTTCATGAGCGTAGTCATGCGCCAACATGGCAACTTTTTTCGCACCAGAATTGGCAACCCTGACAACCGCATCCTACTTTGCTGGTTTTGGAAACCTTTTTATCAACCGCATTAATTAACCGCGTATTTCATTGTTTCAATTTTTTGTGTATATTTTTTCGTCGTTTTCCGCATTTCCCGCCGTATTTTCATTGATTTCGCATCTTGCCGCATATTAGTGTAATAAATTGAATTTTCTGTGTCCTTTGTCGATCATCTTGAGTTCACCTCCGCGGCAATTGCTTGGCACGAAAAAAAAAAAATCCCAACGTTGATGCTAACTACGATTATGGAAAATTAACCAACCTAACCGGCAGAAAACCGTTCTTCAGCCGACCATCACTGTGACGCCAACGGGGTTCAAACCTGTACGCTTGCGATGCGAGCCCAGCTAGCACCTATTACAATATCATGAAAATGATTTATGTAACGATTCCTATATATGAAAGATTTAAAAAAGTTTCTTTCTTTGCGCCACTGTAGAATCAATCCCCCCGTCTTCGCGTGATTCCAGTAACGCAGGAAGGCGTCCGAGTGGCGCAGATGCTTGTCTTCCACAAGGTTACCGTCAAGATCCACGGGTTCGAATCCGACCCAAGAGTATCCGAAACAAGTTATTTACCTACTGAACCGGGGGGAACCACCAATAGATGGCGCCTTCATTTCCCACCCATCTCCACTAGTTGAAAATTGCCGAATGGCGATATATGACAGGAGTTAGTGCGCAGCAAAGTAGTAACAACTCACAGGAACGATCGAACGTCAGTCAATCAAGATCTACGAATCATTGTAAGACATTTTCCTAAAGAAAAAAAAGGGGGGGGGACGGTTCGAATGGATACGAAGTATCATTATCATTTTTTCCAGCTTGGAGTCTTATTTCTGCATTCCATCAATGAAGCTACTTAGTGATCACAAAAACCAGAAAGGACTTCAAAGAGAGATGTTCTTTTTTTCTGGTACCTGTGATATCTGATTCCTTTTATGACAGCCTTTCAAGAACAGAAATAACGCAACAGTTAGCAAAGTTATGGGAGTACAGTGAGGGTGTCGAGGGGAGACGCGTTTCAAGTACTCACTTTTGGTGACAGGTGGCAAGCGCCCCTTGGTACTGGAGGGGAACGGCAGCTACAAGTGAGACGGAAAGAACCAATTTAGTTCGTCTCTCCGGTGAAGGCATTGATTCCTAGGCACTAAGTGACTAGAAAACGAGTGATTTTTTTTTTCTTTCCTTGTCCAGGATCGAGGATCGATGAAGCTACTCGTGTGATCAAATGCAGTTTTCGTGTATATTGATTTCACATCGATACTTTTTATATCGGCAGTAGGTGTAAAATAAAAGTTTGTAAAAAACTTTAACTCTCGAATGCTTATTTAATTCTCGGATGAAAGTTCGTATTCTTTATGCAGAGGAAAATGTCCTCTCCACTTGTTAATAAAAGATATATAGGGTGGTCATAAAATAACTTTGCCGATATAAGAGCCCCCAAGCGGCCGCAAAACAAAAAATCAACTAATGCGAATGAAATTCGAAATATTACGTGTTTAAGAGTATGCGCACGAGAATGAAATGAGAAACGAAACTCTAGCTCTCACGGTTACGGTTACAGTAACAAAATTTAGGAAAGTCCAAATGGCAACACCCACTTTTATGCATTGCAAAAATGATCAGCGTTTCAAAAAAGCATAAATGCCGTTGAAACGATACCTTCAGCACCGTAAATGTAGACGCAGATAAAGGGAGATATCACCGGGGGGGGGGGTTGGTACTTCCGCAGATTTAATGAAATTGCCGAATCCAAATATATATAGTCAATGTAATGTTGATCTATTTTACGGTCATCATGTTTAGCAGCCCGGTGAATCTGTGTGCCCTCTCATACACAGCAACTGGGCTCGTAAGCTGGAATCTTTGGTTCTTTGGTCTCGAGACCAGATACCAGGGCCAAGCAACTTATTAATTCATAGGGAGCCGATCCATTCCTTTGTTATTGGTTCATAATAAAAATCGATAAATGCCTTTCGTTTTCCTTTTCTTTTTGAGAGTGTCATTCATAATCGTTTTTTGAGCGAAATCACCAAATCTGTCGTTTGGCGATAAGTTGCCAATCAAAACATGTTCAACACTGCAGCGAGACTCATATTTTCTAAACACGGGAACTAATAAGACCGGGACCTACAAGCTATTGCCGATTCCAAACTGCAGCCTTTTTAGACTCACCGAGAGGTTGGTGCGCTAACCCCTTGGTGTAGGACTCCCGGCGGTAGCAATCTTTTTCCTTGGTCGTGTGACCGTTTTTGTTTTACATCTGCGTCAGGAAATTTTCTGTTTAAGACTAACTTGGTATCGAACTCACGACACCTCTAAACATCTTTTGGTACTTTAGGCGAGTATCTTATCGACCCGGGCTACTGCGCCCTAATATTTCATTAGCTTTCCCGTACCGATATTTATTATACAGAAGAGAAATGCGCGTAAGTATCGCTTGAAGTAGGGAAAAAGGTTTTGGTCTAGGATTTCTGCTGCCATAATCAAAAAAAAACTATCTGTTATAATTATTTAAATAAGGTGGTCGTTGGTTTTAAAACAATGCGTAGGATAAAAATGAACAACATGTAGTATGAAATGATAAATATTTCATTTTTATTCTGCTTGTCGGTGTAAATTTTATGCGCCAAAATACCGGTTCCTATTAGTGGTATTGGTGATCACAAAATGACATTCACCGACGAACATGAAAACATAGTGGCTGGTATTTTGACGCATAAAATGTAAACCGGTATACAGAACAAAAATAAATTATTTTCGAACTACATCTTGTGCATTTTCATTTCGCACATCGATATATTTATACTATTTAATATATTGTTTTATTTTAATATATTACGGGACGTAATAGACCAACAACTATTTTATTTTGAGAATTCTATCAGATATTTTTGCTTTTATTTGATAGATGGCAGCAGGAACCACTAGAGGAAAACTTTTTCATATTTCAAGCGATACTTATGCGAATTTCTCTTCTAATAAAAAAATATCGGTTCGGGAAACGGGGAAAGCTAATAGAATACGGGGGGGGGGGGGAGCATGGCCCCCCACATCCTGAAGCAGGGCCCCTAGGCTGGGATCTTTTACGGGCCCCCGACCAGACTTTCACAGGGCTCCCTTTGTGATGAATTTATAGCGTGAAAAAAGAAAAAAATGATTAAAATCCTCCCGGGCTCCAGGGCTGGAGCCTTGTCAGCCCACCCCTCGTGGGGTCATGGGGGGGGCGATAGCCCAAATGCTCACCTAAAGTACCAAAGGGTGTTTTTTGAGGTGTCGCGAGTTCGATACCCGGTTCGGCCTTGTCAGAAACTATCCTGGCGGGCGGCACAACAGAAACGGCAACATGACTACATTGAACATTGAAGGACCGGGCACACCCCACTTCACGTCTAATTTTATTAAGTAACAAGTAACATAGAGCTGCTTGCGACAAAGGCAACAAAAATAAATTGATTAGTGGCTTCCGCAATCATCCATGTAACAATATCATGTACTTCGAAACATAATTATAGATTTAGGGCAATCGGGTCCAATAACAATGATTAATTTAGAAATCTCGCATGTGACATTCGTCGCTCGTCTCTCGACACCGGGAGCGTCTTGTGTTACTTAGTATGTCGGCATTCCACTCATTGTTACATAGTCAGTTCAGATTCTCGCACCGCAGCTTACGCTACTGAGGGGACTGGACAGGACTACAGGGGGAATTACTAGTCTCTTATGTTATACAATATTTCAAGTTCACAAGTAACTCATCGAATATAGGATCATGAGAGCGGTATTCTCTGTAATTTGAAACTATCGCGCGCTGCTTTCCATCTGTGCCGACCATCTGCAGGAATCGACTAAAGAATCATTGATTTGAACAGAAATTTATAACGAAGGTCAGCAGCAGGGCAATTGGAAATCAGAAAAGCGTGTTGAACATCGGTATCTTTCAGGGATCTGCGCCAGAGCAACATCAAAGAGAGCGGAATTTCTCCTCCTGCCGTGTTTTTCCCACCATCCACGGACAGCGCCTGGCAAATAATTGCAGAAGGGAAACGAGACCGTAAATTCACGGCCACGTGTCGTGACACGTGTTTATCTCCGGTTTCGTATTTCCGACAACGGATTCCTGGAAACCTGATCCTTCCCGCTATTCGTTAAATTTTCACCCTCGTCCGAACATAAATGTTCCCTATATTTATAATTGAGGAGAAATAAGAGAGAGAGATAGGCTACATATATATAAAATGTACACGAAAAAAAGACGTATATTCGTATCTGTTGGCATCAATCTAAAACGAAGCGGTTATTGCTTGCCGTGACTTGCTATAAAATTGAAATGCACCCACAGGGCGATTGATAAAATAGTTCCAAAATCATGATACTCAGAGGGTATGTGTTATATATGCCAGTGTTTCTCACATATATATACCAGTGAAATGTCTGAAACAATTCGACGGACCACTTGCGTCCCGTATTACGGGACATTTCTGTATTTTTAGTGGTTCTGAATTTGTTTTTATACATTTGTCCCGTTTTTTTAAATGATATTTATTTGAATTTATAATGTTCACTAAAACATTAATAATAATTTTGGGTATAAATACAAGTATTCATTCATCTCACGCACTGCCAAGTTAAACTATTTTTCCTCAATTTTTCAGCGATTCTAACTTACAACTACGGGATTTTGCTGACTTACGGCAACGTTTTTAAAGACAATTGGCGACGTCCCGTATTTTACAGTAATCGGGTCATTTGTATGTTTTTTTTACGTCAAGTTTTTGTTTACTGCGATTTATAGCAACCTTTTATTTCTCCGCCCTTTACCCCCCTTTTTTGCAGTAATTAGCAAGTTTGTCGTAAATCGCATTTTTGGGCTTCAAATTAGTTGTATCCCTTATTTAGGATCGCAATTTCTCGCATTTTCCTTGATGAGGTATAATGAACCTAAGTATGAAGGTATCATTTTTATTGTGAAATACGGATATGTTACTGTAATATCAATTGCAACAATTGATTAATTTTCCATCCAGTTAGAATTGAATTATCAAGTCTGCCTGCGGACCACCTACGCCATCGTCGTGGAGGACCATAGGTTGAGAAACGCTGTGTTATGCTATTCATACGCATGCGAGTAATAATCAAAAATGACTGAAAAAGCTAGTAAAGCCGCATCTTCCAAGTGCAAAAAATTACTCATGATTTAGGCTACACGCCCCCCCCCCCCCCAGCAGTAGGCTACACCTACCATGAACTTCTAGCCACTTCACATATATCTAGTTATGAACAAGCTTTCCACTCATTTCAAGCGATACAAAAAAGCCTCTCAAGTATGTTTTTCAGAAATACACAACCTTGTCCACATTTTCAGAAATACACAACCTTGTACACATTTTCAGAAATACACAACCTTGTACACATTTTCAGAAATACACAACCTTGTACACATTTTCAGAAATACACAACCTTGTACACATTTTCAGAAATACACAACCATAGACGCATTTGCTGATATAAACGAGCCCTCCACGCATCACAAGGGATACACAAGTCTCAATCATTTCTGGAAATGCACAACCGCCTACGCATTTGTAAAAATACTCGTAACAAAGACTTCTATCCTTATTTCAACCTTAGACGCATTTGTAGATATATACGAGCCCTCCACGCATCTCAAGGGATACACAAGTCTCAATCATTTCTGGAAATGCACAACCGCCTACGCATTTGTAAAAATACTCGTAACAAAGACTTCTATCCTTATTTCAACCTTAGACGCATTTGTAGATATATACGAGCCCTCCACGCATCTCAAGGGATACACAAGTCTCAATCATTTCTGGAAATGCACAACCACCTACGCATTTGTAAAAATACTCGTAATAAAGACTTCTATTCTCATTTCAAGGGATATGCAGGGTAATTCAAAAATCAACGTACAAACTTTTAAAGGAGGTAGAAAACACAAAAACACAGAATCACATAGGAATGTATGACCGGAAATCCCAACCTGATCAGCTGGAGGATAAACGGAAATGCGGAAATGACAAGTCAATAAATGGGTGGGAAAACTCTTTATTTAACGACACCCTTACACGAGGACAGTACGTGTGTACGTTTCACACAAGTGCTCAAAGTTCTTACCATCTACAGTTATGCACGCTTGTCGAACTCCTTCAAAAATACCCGGCATTTCGCGGATATATGCAGCTGCGACGGAGATTCTTGTGACGAGGTCGGTGTCAGAGTCAACGGGCGTCTCGTGGACCCATGGCTTTACAGGGTCGTGTAAAATTATCACTAAATAAAGGGTTTTTCCACCCATTATTGGCTTGTCATTTCTGCATCAGATTCTACGATATGAAGGTCGATTTGCATTTATTAAAGATGGAATACTTCACACATGGAGATGGTGATTGACTCTTGAGACCTCAAATACAAACCTACTGTTCTACTTGAAGATATCGATATATTACGGTCCGAGTGCGAGTCTTCGAGAAACGGCTGACCACTTAGCACATTGCCTAGACTTCAGAGACCGATGAATCGTGATGTGACATAACAGTATCTGGTCTATATTTTTTTTCAAATTCCCACCCACCTTCTCGATGAATTTCTGGAATCTCCTTTGCCAATATATCTGGCTAATTATCTATAATGTCCAAGGCTACAATAGCCAAAATCTAGGAGATTCTCGGAAATCTCCGCGTGGTCAGTTTTTACTTGCTAATCACATGAGACGAGAAATAATAAGAAAACAATCCAATTCAACATCAGAGTGTTGTCGAACAGCGAATAAAAGCATCAATCCTATAGGGAGAGTGCATTTGCAGAGAAACACACACAAACGCACGCACATGAGCACGTGACTCCCACAAAGGGATTAACGTCCTAATCGAGATACGAACATGGATTAGAAAGGACGGACAAAACTGATTATTCACTAATCTAACCTCTGCCAGACCCTTTTTTTTTATACCTCCCTCGTCCCATATTTGTCCATGGGACTCGTCGCTATTGTGTTTGCGTGTGTGTGTGTGTGCGCGCCCTCGGATACGCAGCGCGTGTTCGCAGGCTTGCACTTTGTGTCGCCGACCAACCGTGTGTGTGTGTCGCTGTGATTGAAGGATTTCCCTTGTGGCCTGGCCCTTCCTCATTCAATTCGGATTGGGATAAAAGAACTCCCTTTTTTGTTTGCCTCAACCGGGCAAGAATTAACAATGTCACACAAGCTGAATGAATGCGTCGATTTAATGTTGTGGGATGTTTACGTAAAGATGGCAACGTTATTTTCTTTTAGTGTGCAATGCTATGCGAGCAATACGTTCATCATGGCATAATGATTTTACATAAATTAGTATTTTTCACTGTGGGTAATGAGATTCATTCAAATAATTTTTTCCTTATGCAGTGAAACCTGTCAACTTGGACACCGCCTTAAATCGGATGATTTTGAATGAAACTGGCCATAATCCTTTCACACAGAATGTCCATAATACTGCACTGTAATCACGGGTTACTTTGGTACACTTTTACGAAACACTTTTTGTTTAATCTTGTGCTAGAAAATAACAAATAATAAATAAGCACGTGCTTAGGACATCAAGAGAAAAAGGGCACCACAAAAAATGATCCGAGAATAGTACTTTAATTAATTTTTTTTTCAAACATCAACCATCCGGTAGAAAATCCTCAAGTTATGAGAGCACTTGAGTGTACAGTTGAAGATCTTTATCGAAAGGTTGACCAGGGCTGCAACTAAGATAAGGCAGGGGATTTGGGGGGGGGAGGGGTCTGGTGCCTGGATGCTGGACCAGGAAAGAGGGCCGAATTTCCTCTTTTTTTTTTCGTTAAAAATTGTAGGCACCAAAATGGATACTGATCCCCCAAGTGACTTGGTAAATTTTAGTATGATATGATGTATATATGATATTAGTATGATATGACAACTGTGAGATATAAATATCTCAGTTGTTGGTTGAAATTTTCTCCATTATCATAAAATAAGCCCAGAGCCGTCTCAACAGCATCATAGGCTCCCGAGTAAGACAAAATTTTTCTGAGGCTTCACCCCCACCTAGATATAAATATCTGTCTACCAATTTGCATACTTATTCCACTTCGGAACTCAAGCGCCAACTCAATATCCAACCGCGTACCTCTCTTAGACTTATCTCTCGATTAACTTTTCGAATTCCTCCATGGGTTTTTTTAATATCGACAAACACTTCCAACATTCTAATTAAACCCTCACATTTCTCTTGTAGACTCAACCATTCCCAAAATTACAGCCCATCTTCGCTTGTTCAGATTGTCACCAATTTAGCTTCTTCCCAAGATCCGACTGGAACAACCTCCCACCAAATATTGTAGATTGTACTACGATTTCCGAATTTTCTTGTAACAATCGTCATTTTTGTCACACTTAACCACCACATCCTCTGGTATAGGCCTCGGCCAAGAATATTAAATAAATAAATGAATAAAATACTCTCTCTCCAAAACTTTAACCAGGTCAAATTGTCATGAGGGATCCCCCTCGGGAGCCTCGAATGCCTCCCGAGTCGTAGGGTAATAGGCCTCGTGTGAAATGACTTTTCTGAATCCCCTTCCTTCACCTTACTAATTTACATGCTTATTCTTGAAAATTGTGACCAGGTCTAATTGTCGAGGTCCCGGGATATGTGTTGAGGTTAAAAGTAAAGGAACGGGGGGAGCAAAATCACTCGTGTGCTTAGGGCCTTAGTATGGGTTAATTCGGCCCTGGAGACGCAGAGGATGTCAAACCCATATATCATTTCTTGCCATGTTATTTGCAGCATGGGTGTTACAAAGAATGGAAGTAAAAAAAAAAAATCTCTGAAAAATTCCATTTCAAATTCTTTGAGCCGTTTTTCTCTATCTTTAACAGCTTTTTTAATATATATATTTTCAAAACAGGTCCAGTCTGGATCACCCAGAATTCAATGCCTGTACAGGTATGAAAAAATAAAATAAAAATATAATAAAATAAATCCGCAAATTCAATGAAGAAGTTTAGTGGCAACAACCCAACAGGAATAAAATCGATCAATTAATTATTAAAAATCAATGTTCTTTTTTTCCTTATAATCCATTTTACTTCCATTCCTTGTAACACCCATGTTGCAAATAACATGGCAAGAAATGCTATAAGGGCTTGAAATCGTCTGCATTACTAAAGGTGTGTGTACATATGGAAATTTTATTTTAAGTAAAATCACACAAAACTCTTCAAAACCTTCTCTTTCAAATGCTAAGAAGTTAAGACTTCTACACCACCTTGTATAATGATTCGCCCTTCTATGGTTTTATACGTGTCGTGAAACCTCGCTACAACGATATTTTTTTAATATTTTGCTCAATTTCGTTTTGAATTTTATTTTAACTTCTTCATTTATTTTCGATCTTCTGAAGACGTCTAACAACATCGTAATTCACGCTACAGGATCACCGAGAGCGCTAAAGAAATTATTGCTATCACTACTTTCTGTGCAAGACAAAAAAAGTGCAATGCAATAAACAACTTTACAGGGGCAGGCAATCATTCAACTGAATTTTATCAGTAAACCAATCAATTATAATTTTTCGCGATGAATAAACGCATAAAAGTACATTTTCTGGTGGTAATAACAACGCCTATTTATAAAATATGCCAACGTGCATGAATTGAATGGCACTCACGTGATGGTAATGTCGCCTCTCGATATAACGATAATCCCTCTACAAAGATATTTTTTTCTGAGTCCACAGAATATCGTTATATCCAGGTTTCACTGTATTTATAAAAATCATCGGAACTTCACTATGACCATACCATATTCGCTCGCTTCAAATCACGTAACTAGCGTACGCATTAGCTGATTCAGTTATGATGGAAAAATCGAACAGGGGGAAATGTCCTGCTGAGGATGTTGGCTTCAACATCCCATTCACTTCTTGAAGAATGAAAAGAAAATGAACAAAAAAAAAATAGATGTCGCTGGGGGAATCGTGAAGAACACCTTTTGAATAGACTCGATGCACCAGAAAACGTGACTAGAATGCTTTCCAACCGTCAGAGACTCTTCCGGGATGGCAAGCAACGTATACCACCGAATCAGCACAAGACCGGAAGAATAAAGATGTTGTACTGTTGTATATGAATTGAGATGTACCACGAGAAAAGGAGGGACATAACGTCTCCCCCACCCTTCATGTCACATAAGAACTGACGATGCGCAAAAGGCTGCAAAGCCATTCAGGAAATAATTTCCGAGATCTATGCGCATTCAAAGCTCACTTCCGACTCATTTGTTGCTTTCCCATCTTTTATTATACAGCAGTATAAAGTACGAACAAGACATTCCGAGATGCAGGATCTTGAAGGCATTACTACAGTAGTACTTGGTATTATAAAAGATCTTTTATATACGACAAGGGTCTCTCTCTCTCTTCACTGCCTCCATGGAGTACTCGAATGTACTCGAAGGAGGGAGAATACTCCTCCGAGCCATGTACCAATAAAAGACATGTTTTGTATCGTGACCAGCATTTTCCCCCTATTCTATTAGCTTTATCATGTTGGTTATTGTGTGATGCCCGCATTCAAATCTGAATTACATATATATCGCTATGAATCAAGCTAAACAAGTGCTCGAGTCCTCAAGCACTTTGCATAGTACTCATCCTTTCGAGTGTTTACGAACTCGCTGAATATATGTGAATATATGAAATATTTATATGGATTTGCTACTTTGAGAGTCTATCTAGAGCTGATATTTTGAGGATTTTAACTTGTGTAAATGGGAACTAAACGCATTAATACAAAAGCTTTGAGTTTCTTGATGGGTCTAGAAATATTTATCATGCCAAGAATAATACATTAATTACTCTATAATAAAGGTAAGTTTGCAACGTATTGATGTTTTTTTTAATGTAAATTTTCTGAAATTCAATTAATATGAATTTTTATTTTATCTGTGAAAAAAACATTGAATATTTGTATTAATTTTAATTTTGGGCATTAATAAATGTTTATTTTCGTAATTTATCGGGATCCTTATAAGAATCATCTCCAATTATAGCCAAAAAACGTTTTCAAAGGTAAATACAGTAGCCACCGCTTATAAGAATCAAATCAACAAAACAAAAACCAAATGCTGTTTTGACATAGGAAAATCATCGAGTCAGATTTCTACTAAGAAGAATAAAAAAAAAAAAAAAATTCAAAAACTACCACCGCTCATCTCAGCTTGTGGAACACAGTGTATCTTTGATTATACACAAGGTTATTTGGAAGACTATTTATTGTCACTTTTACCTTTGTAATAAAACCATACCACATTGACTGTAGCCCCCCCCCCCCCCCCAAAGAGTAAGGATTACAACTTCATAGTGAAATGAACTACCTTCCATGAATGAAAGAACTTATCCGCAAGAGGTTTATGGCTTTAAAAAAAAAAGATTATTTTTCACAAAGTTACTGATAAGCGGATCGGTCTAGAGCAGTGCTTCCCAAAGTAGGCAATATCGCCCCTGCGGGCTTTGAAACTACGGGTATAACATAGGATCCTATGGGTTGGCTAGAGTTGGGGGCGATGATTAAAAAATATTCTGGAGGAGGGGAGAGGGGGTAACGGAACAAAAAGTTTGTGAACCTCTGATCTAGAGTTATGCACTCGGACAATAGTCGTGGCCTCTCCATATCCTGGAGCTGAGCCTCTAGGGCAGGTATTTTCAACCTGGAGCTCGCGAGCACCCATATAGTGCTCAAGGCATCTGCCCGATTTTGTGCTCGCGAACACTCTTGATCCCGATTAAATACCTTGTATAAATTGCATTCAAGGATTAAAATCAATTCTGATTTTTCATACATTCGCATGTCAAACTCGCCGTAAGGGTGATGATTAACCGCGCTAAAAAACCGCTACTAAAAATCGCAGTGGATTAGAATGAATTCTCCACGGAAAAAACGCTTTATTCGAAAAATATTTGAGTTGATTATATTATTATTGATTATGATAATTGCACTCATAGCTATCATAATATGATTCATAAATTATGAAAATAATCTTTACTGATTTCAGTACAGGAAAAAATTCAACTGAGTTTCGTTGAAGCTATACCTGAAAGACGGGGCGTATAGATAGATGAGCACCGAACATCGAACTTGGGCCGGTCTTCATTTGTAGACCATTATAGAGGAACATACAAGGTGATCAAAAAGTTCGTAGAAACTTTAAAAATTAATAAGAACCGGAAAAATAACCGAAATAAAAAACGGTTTGCAGGGTTAGCATCGCTAGGTCACGGGAATTTTTCAAGACAAAAAAACAGCCGATAGGTGGCACTGGTACTAGCGACTACTGTGGAAATATGCAAATGAGACGGTTATAAGAACTTGCTCTTCTAATCCGCAAACAGTTCATCGTTGTAAACCGTGTATGTGGACCTGCTGCACTCTGCCGGTGCTGGACTCGCCTGCAATGTGTTATCCAATGTGGTGGTGGTGGTCATGTGGAGCACATACTGCTGCAATAAACGATTTAGAGGCATTCAGTTCGTTATTTGCGTATCTTTTCTTTGACTTGTGTACGTCAGCGCAACCCATCGACTGTTTTTTGAGGGGTTTTCTTCCTGTCAAAAAAATTCCCGTGACCTACTGATGGTAACCCTGCAAACCGTTTTTTATTTAGGTTATTTTTCCGGTTTTTATGAATTTTTAATATTTCTACTGACTTTTCGCCCACCCTGTATTTATAAGAAAGTCGGGACGCCAAAATTACTGCAGTATCCCGTAAAATACTGGCTATATAGTTGTCCTATATGTACCAGTTTCTGGCCCATGACGGTAGCAATAGCGCATATTCGGCTCGCATACTGGAAAAAGTCGCACAGTGCACTCCTGTCACGGTTTCGCCGATAGCTGAAACTGCAGATGATCTTGAATTTGAATTTTTACTATGGAGTCACTTTAAATATCCGTTCCACATTCAAAATCGACACACTATTGTGAAACTTGAATATTTCTTAACATACTGCGTTTTAGGTAATTCGGATCGGCACATTATCACGGGTAGAAGTGAAGTTTGTCATACGACTATGATGTATAGTTGGTTCAAATTCTGGAAATATAGAAATTAATAGTAATTTTTATACTCCGAAAGAGTCAAAATTCATCGGTGAAATTTCTGACTTAGTGTTTTTGGTAATTCAGTGCGGTTCATAATGCAATAGTTTTCTATTCTATCGCATATCGTTTTTTCGTTATCCACCTTCAAAGACGTGTATTCATTTTCCCAGTCACCCTATACATATTATATTTATAAACTCACTCTTCTCAACCAGTTCAAAATTATGATTTCTTTTCTTTTCCATAAATTTCTCTCCAACCAAAGCCAGATTGTCCTGCGGCTCCCAGTCAGGATTCGTTGGAACTTGAACTGAGCTTTCTATCAGAAATTTTTCAATGCTATCCTGTTAACATTAATATAAATGGATCTTTATCGAGAAAAATTCCAATTATTTTTAGAAATTTCCAAGAACAAAAATGCGACATGATAAGTGCACTATAAAAACGGGATGCAAAAAAACCCATCCGATAAGCAAATCCGAAATGAAAACACATACATATCACTTAGGCCATCCTCCACGGGCATATTACGGAAAACACTGTCTTATTTTTATACTTTTCATACCAGAAATAATAACATTATAAGAGGAGGATGAAAGAAAAAACATAGAAAGAGTTTTTCTTTGAGGTCTAACCGGCACTGTCACCTATAATTATAGCGAGTCATATCATAGCGATTCGACATAGTAAATCCTTCAGAAAAGTATAAAAATACATATCTTCTAAGAAAAAAAAGCAAAAAAAAAACCCCCTCGAGGGGGAATGGATAACCAACCGAAAAGACGGGAAGAAAAGATGTGCCAAAGTCAGACGGAAACGAAACATAACAGAAAAATATATAGTAAAAGGAAAAATAGTCGAGTAAAAGTTGGAAAAATAAGGGCAATGTGAGCCCGAAATGTGTTTTTAGGGGCAAAAGAAACGAACATCCAAAAAAGAAAAGCATTTCTTGAAGGGGAAAAAATAGCGTAGGAGTTTGTTTCTCTCAGTTTTAGGGCAATGGGTTTATGTATACACATTGCAAACTTCTGACATGAAACAGAGCCAAAATATTATTGCTTACCCTTCTCGGTACCAGACTCCTTTAATTTTCTCCTCCACCACCAAAAAACATTTAGGAACCATTACTGTGCGGATGGGAAACGCGACGGAATGAGTATAATAATCCT